>NC_133811.1:29012524-29257524 GCF_043250625.1 Sebastes fasciatus
TGGTAACTGGCCACCAGTTTCTTCATAAACCAGTACCATACACACTGACAGTCTGTGCTTTATATTAAACAGTTTAAAACCAGTTTACTGTACATACTGGCAGCTTAAACCAGTAGAAAACCAGTCTGCCATTCCAGTAACTGATAGACGGGTTTCTATATAAACCAGTACCATACACACTGACATGTCTTTGCCTTAAATAAAGCAGTTTAAAACCAGTTTACTTTACATACTGGCAACCTAAACCAGTTTACTGTACATAATGGCAACCTAAACCAGTTAAATCCAGTCTGCCATTATGGTAACTGATAGACAGTTTCTTCATAAACCACCATACACACCGACAGTCTGTGCCCTCATTGCCATACAGTATATAAAACAGTTTACTGTACATACAGGCAGCCTAAACCAGTTAAAACCAGTCTGCCATTATGGTAACTGCTGCCAGTTTCTTTACCATACACCCTGACAGTATCTGTGCTTTATATTAAACAGTTTAAAACCAGTTTACTGTACATACACATAGAGAACCAGTCCACCATTAACTGGCATGAAGTCAACGTCTGTTTACCAACCAGCCCTCTGAACGTTGCTACGTATATCACACTAAACGAGTTAAATAACACGATTAAACAAACTTAACGTGCTTATTTTTTCTCCATATAAACCAGTTAAAGACGTTAAAACCACAAACAAACGGTCGTTTTTAACGTAAAAACAGATTAATATCAAACTAATCGGCAGTTGGTGTGTTTTTTTGAATCAGCGACTAACCGTTCAGAATGTACACACCAACGGACCGATTCTATACCGTTAAAAGCGGCTCTAATGTTGAAGACAGTCGGTTAAAACACACAATAAAGGAGTTAAAAACGTTATAATGATATTATCTACCGGTGTGTTTCTGTTAAAAACCGCTTGTGTGTGCCGTTATAGCAGGCTGTGTGTGTGTGTTTCTATACAGCAGCCCGCTGACGGCGACGGCTTCACCTCAGATGACCCAACCAGCCAGACTGGCTGTCTGCTAGCTAGCCCCGTTTGAACCGAACATACAGCGGGGCAACAACAACACTTCAACGGACACTACAGACTCAAACTGTCGCTCCTCTTCACCTCCACCACCCACCATCCAAGAAAATACCGGGATAATAGTCTACTCTGCTCGGCTTGGAGGTAGTAGTAGTAGCGCTGACTCGGATGGTGAAGAAGAAGAAGAGAGGAGAGGAGCCAAAACAAATGCGTTTCCCCGACATGAAAGCATCCAGAGAGCCCCGTTTGTGCCGCTGTGTTCGGGGGTAACGGTTACCTCTAGAGCGGGTAGCTCCAGCGGGGGTACCCGTCGTTGATTAGGGGGGCTCTTTGGTAGCTCTGCTGGGTAATAATGTGCACTTTCACCGGGGGGGTGGAGGGGGCATCGCAAAAGTTGGGCTTCCAGTAAAAAAAAATGACATTCACTTGTCTGACAACTATCCTCAAAGTTACCTGGTTGTCTAAGTGTTTTTAATGGTTGTTTTTGCCGGCTGATAGCGAGGTGGTTCCCCGCTCAGAGAGGTGTGATGGAGGGGGGTAGTACCAGCAGCGGCAGCAGCAGCGGCAGCAGCCCGGGCAGCAGACACTCACAGGCGGCTAGTCTGGCTCTGTCAACCCGCTCTAATAACTTCACTTTTGCGGTCACTTTTGGTCAAAATTTCTGCCCAGGAGTTAAATAAATAATAAGTTCCCCGTGTGTCCTACCTGTGTGCGGTGTCTGGTTGCAGGGTGCGACAGCCTGGAAGTTGATTTATTCCCAGATATCCCGAGTGGTGCGGTGCGGGGCGCATATAGCTAGCGCTGGGTACAGTAAAGATTGTAGCATAGCTAACCTAAAGACAACAGTAGAGAGAGGAGAAGGAGAAAAAAAAAAAACCTCCTCGTTGCTCATAGGGGGGATCGACGACAAAAACCACATGATCTTTTACGTCAGCATATATTTGCATAGGATGCCAAAATTTACGTTTAACGCAGGTTGCAGGTGGACGTGGAAAAATGCACAGAAAAGTTTGATTGTGGTGCAGCAGCAGCAGCAGCAGCAGCAGCCCGGACTGCTGGCTCTGCTGGGCGGGTTGCGGTGGAGAGGAGCAGGCATGATGCAGCCTGGTCCTCCTGGTCCTCCTGTTGCAGACCTGAGCTGCACCGGGCTGCTGGGTCTCACTACTTCCAGCATGGGCTGAATAAACATCACTATAACCCTCCTATATGCTCATGTATGCACTTATATCACACCTATATATTTAAGTTTATTATGACTTTATAGTGCGCAGACACTTTTCCACACTGCTTCTGCTGCATTCCTCACTTATAGTTATATATGTATACATTATGTATAGTATTTTTTTTTTTTACAATACTTATGATTTATTTTCTTTCTGCAAAATCTTCCTGAAAATGTAAATAAAATTAAAAGATAAAAAAAAAAGTGTTAATTTCTTTAATAACACCTGTTTGATCCAGGAGCTGACCTCACAGCAGCACTATAACCCTCCTATATGCTCATGTATGCACTTATATCACACTTGTGGTGAAATGTATTTAAGTTTATTATGACTTTTATGGTGCGCAAAGACACTTTTATCTGCAGGTATCACCACACTGTTTCTGCTGCATTCCTCAATTATAGTTATATATATATATTATGTATACAATTTTTTTTAATTTTTTTTTTTACATTATTTATGATTTTCTTTATTTCTGCACAAGCCAATCAAATTGAAAATGTAAATAAAATTAAAAGATATAAAATGTGTTTAAATTTCTTTAATAACACCTGTTTGATCCTGGAGCTGACCTCACAAGGCAGCACTATAACCCTCCTATATGCTCATGTATGCACTTATATCTCACCTGTGGTGCAATATATTTAACTTTATTATGACTTTATGGTGCGCAAAGACACTTTTCCACACTGCTTCTGCTGCATTCCTCACTTATAGTTTTATATATGTATATAATGTATAGTATTTTTTTATTTTTTTTTTTTTACAATATTTATGATTTATTTTCTTTCTGCACAAGCCAATCTTCCTGAAAATGTAAATTAAAATTAAAAGATAAAAAAAGTGTTAATTTCTTTAATAACACCTGTTTGATCCTGGAGCTGACCTCACAAACAGCAGCCTGCTCTGCTGCAGCATCACCCTGTCATATTAAATCATCCATCTCTATATATATTTATATATATGATATACATTAGCAGTGATTATAAAGAGAGGAGTGGGAGTGGAAGTATAAGTTTCTCCCGCTTCGACAGATTATTGCTGTGTGTATTTCATCAGGCTCATGTATTTTTGATAAATGGGCTTGTTGTGGTTGATCAGATGCAATAAATGTGGAAACATCCCCACACAGGTCTGTGAAAAGATGACAGAGAGCGACACCTACAGGCACATCTGAGAGCTGCACCCTGCCTCATGGTGAAGGATGGACTCTTTACTTTATGTTTAGTATTATATACCATAAGTTTATTTGTGATTTCAAGACATTTGTGCAGATTCAATTACCTTTGACATCTGTGGTGAAGAGAGGGAACAAGCTCTTTTTTATTTATTTTATTATTATTTATTATTATTATTATTATTATTATGTTAAATTCATATATATATATATATATATATATATATATATATATGAGTGCAATTATGTGACTCATCACCCTTTTTAATTATTTTTTTGTATAATTTTATTTAATTATTTATTTTATAAACATTTATATATATATATATATATTATATATATAGACATATATGAGTGCAATTCTGTGACTGATCAACCTTTTTATATTAAAATTATTAAATTGTATTTTTATTGTTATCTGTATTATTTTATTTTGTTATTATTATTTATTTTATTTCTTTATTTTATATATTTGTATATATGTATTATATATATACAACTCCTCATTAATCACCACAGTTAAATAATCAATATTTTTTCATCCACAAGGTCAGAGGCCACGTATAAACTAGTATAAAGTAGTAGTATTAGTAGTAGTAGTAGTTTTAGTCTTACTCCCTCTTATCTATTTTATTTGTCATTATATTTGATCTAATTTACTGTTCTTTTAATCTCTTTTATTGCGTTCATTTTATTTTTTAATATTAGTATTACATTTTAACGTCACACAAATAACTGCACAATATTTGACCAGGTACTAATGATTAATACTTGAATAAATAAATATAATGTATATAATAATAATAATAATAATAATAATAATAATAATAATGCATATATATAATTACATTTTCATCATGTGTATTAGTCTCAAATAGTTTACATTTGTGCTGTCTTATTATCAGTCATCTACAAGGCACTTTGAGTCGCTATAACCTGAACGAAAGGTGCTCTACACTTAAAGTTAAATTAATGCTAAAATAAATTTGATTTTATTATTTTTTCTAATGTACTGTACATTTGGCTTCATTTTTATTTTTCAATATTTTTATAAAATTTTAACATAACACAAATAAATACACAATCTTTGACCAGGTACTAATATAATATATAAATAATAATAATAATAATAATAATGCATACTGTATATATTTATGTAAAATTACATTCTCTTCATGTCTATATGTGTCTTACATAGTTCATCTTTGTGCTGTCTTATTATCAGTCATCTATAAGGCACTTTGAGTTGCTATAACCTGTACGAAAGGTGCTCTAAACATAAAGTTAAATTCATTTGATTTAGTGTCCTGCTCAAGGGCACTGCAGCAGGCCGGTGTCGGGGCGTGAACCCTAAATTCCCAGAACAGAAGATCTTTTCTCTCCTCAGCAAAGCAACATGGTTTTATGTTGTTTTTATCTGTGGTTTTATTTTATGAATCTTTGTTTCTGGTGTTTTTTGGTTAATTAGGATGGGAGCGTTGTCATTTCTATGTTTTTATGGATGAATAAATTTAAACTTGAGTGTTGAGCGGTGGACCAGGCAGCTTCCCGGATGGTTTCAGATTATCTTGTGATAAAGAATCACATCTTAACATGGTCTGGACCGGCATTCACCCCCTAAAACTAGTTAAAATATCATTCAGTTTCTGCAGCAGGTTTCCATCCTCTGAACCAGGGGACCGTCTGCCAGTCAGGAGTTCATTCACAGTCAAATACACTCAAGCAAACGGCTTATTTTACCACAAAACACACCGTCTTTATGCTCAGATGTGGTGCATTTAGAGGCAAGCTGAGGAAAATGATGCAGGGCCTTTGAAACAGAAACGACGCCACAGCCAGAGCCATCTTTGCAGAAGAGTTGTCTGCAACTGGAAGCTCTTGCCAGCGTCTCCAGAATACACAATCAGGTAATGTTGCCAGGCAAAAGTGCCAGCTCTAGCCAATAAGCAGAGTTTTGGCCAACATTGCTTAGCAACAAAAGTTAAAAACTGAACCACTCAAGGCTTAAAAATAGTCTTTAAAACAGTAATCAACAGCCGTCAGTGTCACAAATTTCTGCAGATAAAAAGCTTCGGGGGCAAGAAGTGCCCTCCTGGAAAACCAAGAAAGTGAAAAGAAAAGTTTGGCTCCTGCTCTGATTCTGCATTAATTAATAACAATTAAAGGTCTATTTTTACTCCCTAATACGATGAATCAACACGTTCTCATCCCAACTCGTCAGATACTGATGCTTTTCCCCTGATTGTTTATTGACGCGGATAGGTTTACCTTGTGGATAATGGAGAACCCGGTGCGTCTCATACCGACACTAAAGGGGGCCTTGTGCGTCTGTATCTAATGCAGACGACCATGACACATTGTCGCTGTTTGACGCCCTCGGATTGACAACGGGCTGGATGAACGGCTTATAGAACAATGGGTCCCTGGACCCTTCCTACAGAGACGCAAGTACCCAGACTCAAAGGCAACACGATTTCTTGTTGTTTTGTGTCGTTTTGAGTCTCTTTGGGGTCATTTTCTATTTCTCTGTAGTCAGTTTGAGTGCCTTAGTGATTGTTTACATCTCTTTGTGGTCATTTTTCATCTCTTTGTAGTCAGTTTCAGTCTTTGTGGTCTTTTGTATCTCTTTGTAGTTGCTTTGCATCTCGTTGTGGTTGTTTTTCTGTCTCTGTAGTTGTTTTGTGTCTCTTTGATTTTGTACTGTATCTGTTTGTAGTCAGTTTGAGTGGTTATTTATGTCATCTTTGTGGTCAGTTTGAGTCTCCTTGTAGTCCTTTAGTATCTCTTCGTAATGGTTTTGTATCTCTTTGTAGTTGTTTTGAATCTCTTTGTAGTTGTTTTGTATCTATTTGTAGATGTTTTGTATCTCTTTGTAGTTGTTTTGTATCTCTTTGTAGTCCTTTAGTATCTCTTCGTAGTGGTTTTGTATCTATGTGTAGTGGTTTTGTATCTCTTTGTAGTGGTTTTGTATCTCTTTGTAGATGTTTTGTGTCTTTTTGTAGTTGTTTTGTATCTATTTGTAGAAGTTTTGTATCTTGTTGTAGTCCTCTGGTATCTCTTCATAGTGGTTTTGTATCTCTTTGTAGTTGATTTGTATCTATTTGTGTTGGTTTTGTGTCTATTAGTAGTGGTTTTATGTCTTTTTATTGTGGTTTTGTATCTCTTTGTAGTGGTTTTGTATCTCTTTGTGGTCATTTTGTATCTTTTCATGGTTGTTTCGTGTCTATTTGTAGTGGTTTTGTGTCTCTTTGTAGTGGTTTATTATCTCTTTGTGGTCATTTTGTGTCTCTTTGTAGTGGTTTTGTGTCTATTTGTAGTGGTTTTGTGTCTATTAGTAGTGGTTTTGTGTCTCTTTGAGGTCATTTTGTATGTCTTTGTACTTGTTTTTGTACTGACTTTCCAAAAAGAAGTCACTCCAAACAGAGGCCCCCTGACCTCTTGGGCCCCTGGGCCTGTAAACCCATTCAGTAGTCTCTCCGTGTCTAAAACATATTTAAAATGGTGACTTCTCACACGGTGAGGAAACAGAGAAAACGTCTCTATGGTGGCCCAGGACATCAAAAAACAGAATTAGAAACAAAGACTCAGCAGAATCAAACCGCAGGAATCACTTATTTTTGTTTTTAATCTCATTCACTCATTACATCATGTGACCATTTGAATTCTGCAGTCCACAACAAAAAAGGGAAAATGTGTGACACATACTGGGAGACAATTTGCATATTATTGTGGTTCAAAATCCTATATCTGTAAAAAGAGACATAATAAATAGGGATATCAGAAATACAAAAGAAGGCTTTTATCAGGTTTTCAATCACACAGCGGTCGTGAAAGTTGAATGTAACTGATGTTAACTTTTAAATTGCAAATGGAAAAGTAAAAACAGCACAACATGCTGCAGTCGTGTGGTTTTTCTTTTCTGTCTTGTGACAGCAGCGCTTGCAGCCGCTGGCCTCCTTCCTGCAATTAATCAAATGAAGCCGCCTGAAAAGGAAAAAAAAAACACAAAAGTCATTATTTGGTGTCACAGTTCAGCAAACTGTGGCGGGGTGTCAGTGCCGAGAGGCTGTGGGGGAGGGGGGGCTTTCTCACTGGTTTTAGGTTTTAATAAAACTGTATCTGTAACAGTATAACAGGGAGGTTTGACAAACAAGTAGTCTGGTTATTATTCAGTTTATTGTACCATAAAAACAATATGGTTTAAATACAGGGATTACAATAAAGAAACACAATAAAAACATAAGAAATCACTACAAATTAAAACATAAGGAGGAATATCTGCTGAGATGACCAAACAGGGAGTTACGAGTTTGTGCAACAGTGCAGAAAAAAAACCTTAAAATACATCACAGAGAGGTTTTTATCATCCAATAAAGACCATCAGAGACGGATCAATAGAAAATGTGTCAGTCTCAATACTAACAGCACTGAGTGTGTGTGTGTGTGTGTGTGTGTGTTATTAGCTGTTAAAGATGCAGCTCAGAGGGTTTATAGCACAAACATTTTAAACCAATGCATCAGTGAGGAGTTGATGCAGTCGTTGATAAATCGCAGTGACTCAGCAACAATTTCACCAGCTGACTCCAAGCTTTTATAACTCACTTTGTGTCTCAGAAGACTGTAATGATCTCAGATCTTCTACTTAAGGAAAACAACTAATACCATGATGTAGAAATACTCCGTTACAAGAACCTCCTGTCGTTTTCTTTTCGTGATTTCAACAAAATCTAAACAGTCTTCTAATATTTGGATAAAAAGACTAAAGTGTTCAGTATGCTTGAATCAAAGTAAGTTCAAGGACGTGTCTGACCATGTTTCAAGAGCAGATATAAATACCTGTTCTGAATGGCCTCGTCCTGGCTGCATCCCACGGCCTCCTTGATCTCTCGCCAACAACTCTGCGTCTTTTGTGTGTCTTTGTCGTCTCGACGCCATGAATAAAACAAATGGAGATAACGTAACGTATTTTCAGACAGTCTGTCCTGGAAGACGTTCATAGTCAGTGGTGGACTTTCTGAAGGGCAGGGGTAAAAAAATAGCTGCATGTGTTGGAGCACCAGCACACAGAAGGTTTTTAAGCATGTAGAGCACCCTAGAGGGCACTTTATCACGTTTTCTCCACTGGATGGTCACCCTAGAGAGCCCTGCATCACGTTTTCACCACTGGAAGGTCACGCTAGAGGCCCCTGCATCGCGTTTTCTCCACTGGAAGGTCACGCTAGAGGGCCCTGCATCGCGTTTTCTCCACTGGAAGTGATCCCTAGAGCGCCCTGCATCGCATTTTCTCAACTGGGGGGAACCCTAGAGCGCCTTGCATTGTGTTTCCTCCACTGGAGGGTCACCCTAGAGAGCCCTGCATCGCGTTTTCTCCACTGGAGGGTCACCCTAGAGAGCCCTGCATCGCGTTTTCTCCACTGGAGGGTCACCCTAGAGAGCCCTGCATCGCGTTTTTTTCCACTGGAGGGTCACCCTAGAGGGCCACACATCGCGTTTTCTCCACTGGAAGGTCACCCTAGAGGGCCCTGCATCACGTTTTCTCCACTGGAGGGTCATCCTAGAGCGCCTTGCATCACGTTTTCTCCACTGGAAGGGTACTTCATCGCGTTTTCTCCACTGGAAGTGAACCCTAGAGCGCCCTGCATCGCGTTTTCTCCACTGGGAGGGAACCCTTAAGCGCCCTGAATCGCGTTTTCTCCACTGGGAGGGAACCCTAGAGGGCACTTCATCATGTTTTCTCCACTGGAAGCGCACCATAGAGGGCCTTGCATCACGTTTTCTCCACTGGAAGGGCATCCTAGAGGGCACTTCATCATGTTTTCTCCACTGGAAGCGCACCATAGAGGGCCTTGCATCACGTTTTCTCCACTGGAAGGGCATCCTAGAGGGCAATTCATCATGTTTTCTCCACTGGAAGCGCACCATAGAGGGCCTTGCATCACGTTTTCTCCACTGGAAGGGCATCCTAGAGGGCCTTGCATCGTGTTTTCTCCACCTGAAGGGCACCCTAGAGGGCCCTTTATCGCTCCCTGCCCCCTCTTGACTTTTCAGAAAGTAGAAATGGAGGTTGGTGGGAATTCGATCATTGTTCAAGAGATATCCTGTAATGAACTTAACTGTTTGGACATTGTGACCCAGTGGTGGCGCTAGAGATGAAAAGTCAGGCGATCAACAACCTTAATACGATTTATTCTCTGGGGACTCTGAATTCCTAGATTTAAATGATTTCACTGCGGACCAAACTGTTGTTGTGATCATCTGTATTCAGCGGATATAAATCAATCTGTCAGTGCATATTTTTCATTAAATATTTGGAGATTAGGCGGATCTGAATATTGTTGTTTTGCATCCTGCATGCCACCGAGGAGAACAGTGGTGTGTATGTGTGTGGTTTTTATCACCATCACCATCATAACAGAGCTGTCGCAGACTGGCTGCTGCACTGACTGTAATGTTATACAGTATACATGGAGGTTAGGAGCTCTGGCTCTGGGCCTTCGAGGCAGCGCCGCACTGCTGACATCGACTTTGCTGACTTTGTGTGTCGGCGAGAAAGTCAAAACCTTTTTTCGAGGGTATCAGAGCCAAAACGCCTGAGAGTCTTTGAGAGGTTTTTTGAACATTACAGCATGTAAACATGTTCTAGTAGAAACACAAAATGTAAGTATGAACCTGAAAATGAGCATGATACGGGACCTTTAAAATGTTAAAACAGCTTGCCATACCGGCCTGGTGCTCTGCGGTCCTCATCGGTAGTTTATTCATCATGACGAGGAGGACGAGACACAAACATCATTGTTAATTCAGAGCGAGGCAGAAGTTTATCAGATACTGTGAGAGAGAGAGAGAGAGAGAGAGAGAGAGAGAGAGAGAGAGAGAGAGAGAGAGAGAGAGAGAGAGAGAGAGAGAGAGAGAGAGAGACGAAGGGTTCATTGTTTTCTGCTATTTACTTGATTTTTATGAACAGTACCTTTTTTCTTTATTATCTCATTATTACTTGACGCTTTGGCAATATTGTCTTTGTTACACTCCCAATAAAAATAAAGCATATTGAATTGAATTGAGAGAGAGTTTTTTCTGCTCGGCTGCCTCGTCTCTGTTTATGTGTTTATTCAGATTCAGAGCTGCTTCGCCTGCTCTGCATAATAACATCCAACTCAAACCTTTGGGCTCATTTACACACAGATGAATGTTTGTAAAGCCACAGTATCGGTACACAGAGGTGAGAGGTGAGGAATCTGGCTGTGAAATCTCATAACTCCCTCTTGTCTTTGAAGGAAAACCTTCATAATTGTGTCCCCGTCACTCCTGATTTAACTCACCGACGTCCTTGCTGAGATTTGAGGACGACGCCAAAGCGGCTATAATCAATAATTTAATAACAAACACTGCATCTGTCTGTCAAGAATCTCACCTCAATGTCTATTTAGTAGCTGCTCTGAAGCTTTCAGTCGTATCACATGATCTTCATCAACATTTTCTAAGGACGTTCTCTACGTGGACTTTGACCAGGATGGACAAGAAGTCCCTCAAGTGCTCAGAAAAAAATGGAGATTTGAAGTGTGACAACTGCTGATGAAGATCATGTGATGGGATCAAAAGCTCCAGAACATCTACTGAACGGATCTTGAGTTGAAATAGTTGTTTTATCAAGTAGAAGAAAGTATGTGTATCTGAACCTCCCCCCCCCCTCCTCCTCTCTCTGTGTGCATGTTATAATATATAATATAATAATAGAAGTCTTTCTTCTAAACCATCAGATGTTCAGATGTTGAGTTCACATGACACCATATTTATCTATTTATTTATTTACTTATTTATTTATTTATTTGTCAGTCTGAATCTTCAGCTTCAGTCACATGGATTGTATTTCACAGTGATTCTGATCTAATCTAATTAGATTTGGCAGATTTGGACCCAAAATGTGAACCACATGTGTCGGATTAAAGCTTATTTATCTCCGGTTATAAATATCACACACAGCGTCTGATTCAGAACGTCACTTTCATTCTCTTCATTCCTGCACTGGAAACGTACAGACAGCTTCTCTGTGCACAGACGTACAGAAATTATGTTTAGATGATTTTCACTTCATTTGATTCGGACTCATGTCATTTAACAATACAATAAATGTCTGCTTCTTATCAACACATACATTTATATACTTATACCACATTATTTCTAATTTACTCTTATTTTTGGTCATAATTAGACATGTTGGGATGTCCAGCCTTCTGTAAAAAATGATGATAGTTTGAAGTAAAAAAAATCAAAAACAAATCAAAATCTTCTTCAGGGAGAGGAGAGCAACGGGGCTGATGGGAAATGTAGTATTAATTTGGAGAAATGTTGAACCGTGGTTGCATAAATTAGTGTTTCTCTTCTCATATTGCCGTAAATTAACAATAAAAACTGTATTTTTGTATTGATGTTTTTATATATTTTATATGAGCTGTTCAGTATTTATTTTATTTTTTAAATATTTCTGTTGTTTTACAAATTGATTCTGTCCCCCTGTTTAGAGTACGGATTATGGAATTAATGACAATAAATTCTACCATGAACTTTTGTCATATTTTTATAAAAACCTATTAAGAGAGTGTATTTGAGCGTGCACGTTAAATAATACTTAATACCAGTCTGAAAATTAACGTTTCTCTGCCTTCTCTGTTTAAAAGTTCGTTTCACCTCAGAAGTGTATCAGAGGTAAAAAATAAATAAATAAATATGGAGACAGAAAAGTGGGTAATATTCAAAGAAAAAACATCAGTTATGAGAAAAAAACTGGATATACTCTGAGATTTAAGAGGTAAATTTATGTGAAAAAATCACGAATTTACGAGAAAAATAAAATTAAATATTGCTTAAAAATGTTATGTTTTATATATGTATGTATATGCATATAAAATATTAAGTCAATATTCTATTTAATTTTTTTTATATACATATATTATTATTATTATTATTATTATTGTCATTTTCATTATTATTATTATTGTTATTATTATTATTATTATTATTATTATATTTATTTTAATTTCTAATGCTGATGTTTTCTTTTGTTTACTCATTTTGTTTATTTCTAAGCTCATTACTTAAAATTGGTTTATAAAACTTTTGTAATTATGAACTGTGAATTGCATATATGAAAACAATATTGAAAAAAAGGGGGAAAATAAAATATATAAAAAAATAAAAAATAAAATAAAAAAATATATGTATACATATAAAAATGTTATGTGTGCAACAATAAACTGTTAAAATAACTTAACTTATAGCATTATTATTATTATTCAGTGAACAATATTAATTATAATTTCATGGTTAACAGTAAAATAACTAATAACTTAGTTTAATTAACTATTAATTCACCATTTATAAATGATGGTTATTATAAAGTGAGAAAAGGGCTGAAATGAAGCAAGTTATATTATATGTTATACGTCACCTTCAGCACATGAGGGCAGCATTTAGTCGGTGTAGAAGCAGAGCGCTCTTAAGCTGTTAATAAACACAGCTCAGAGTGAAAGGTCAAAGGTCACTGCAAGGAGACGAGAGAGAGAGAGAGAGAGAGAGAGAGAGAGAGAGAGAGACAGGTAATATTCATTATGTACTGAGTTTCTTTTTATCAGCTCTTCATTTGTTCTGTAATTCCAATAAAACTCATCAAATCCAAACAAAGAGAAGCAACATCTGGTGCTCACGCTGTAATTTAACTGGAGAGCAAATTATAATCAACCTCATCAGAACTTAAGAGCCGTAATCACTGTGTTTAACCACTCAGAGCTCTCGTGATGATGTCACTGTGTTTAACCACTCGGAGCTCTCGTGATGATGTCACTGTGTTTAACCACTCGGAGCTCTCGTGGTGATGTCACTGTGTTTAACCACTCGGAGCTCTCGTGATGATGTCACTGTGTTTAACCACTCGGAGCTCTCGTGATGATGTCACTGTGTTTAACCACTCGGAGCTCTCGTGGTGATGTCACTGTGTTTAACCACTCGGAGCTCTCGTGATGATGTCACTGTGTTTAACCACTCGGAGCTCTCGTGGTGATGTCACTGTGTTTAACCACTCGGAGCTCTCGTGGTGATGTCACTGTGTTTAACCACTCGGAGCTCTCGTGATGATGTCACTGTGTTTAACCACTCGGAGCTCTTGTGGTGATGTCACTGTGTTTAACCACTCGGAGCTCTTGTGGTGATGTCACTGTGTTTAACCACTCGGAGCTCTCGTGGTGATGTCACTGTGTTTAACCACTCGGAGCTCTCGTGGTGATGTCACTGTGTTTAACCACTCGGAGCTCTCGTGGTGATGTCACTGTGTTTAACCACTCAGAGCTCTCGTGATGATGTCACTGTGTTTAACCACTCGGAGCTCTCGTGGTGATGTCACTGTGTTTAACCACTCGGAGCTCTCGTGGTGATGTCACTGTGTTTAACCACTCGGAGCTCTTGTGATGATGTCACTGTGTTTAACCACTCGGAGCTCTTGTGGTGATGTCACTGTGTTTAACCACTCGGAGCTCTCGTGATGATGTCACTGTGTTTAACCACTCAGAGCTCTTGTGATGATGACAGGCTATCACAAATGTCCATGCTTCAAACCAGCTGGTATCTATGAGGTTTTAAAGGGGCAGTCAGTTATATTTAAATGTCTTTTTACACTGAATAACCATTTTTCAGTGGTAGTCTTGTCAGTTTTGATGATATCGACCCTTTCTAAACATTTTGCCCTCTTTGGAACTAATCGGCCACAAACGTATAGCTCCTCCTGGACCAAAGTTAACCCTCTGATATAAATAATAAAAATAAATAAATAAATAAATAAATAAATAAATAAATAAATAAATAAATAAATAAAAAGAAATACTATTAAATGAAAGCAATTAGAGAGCTATACTGGGGAGGCATTCAGATTTATAAATGTGTATGTGCACGAGATATGTGTGTTTATTATTTATATAAATGTTATTCATTATGTATTTTTTTTACGTGTTTTTTATTTTCTATAAATATTTCTTTATTATTTTAATCATGACTTTGAATGTATTTTATATTTTACTTTACTCATAATAATAATAATAATGATAAATAATGATGATAATAATAACAATAATAATAACTATTATTATATAATTAAAGTATATTTGATACAAAGATAGGTTTATTATCCATTATATATCAAATCCACATTTATTTTCTATAATTATTAATTTCTTATGTTATTTTATTTAATTTATTTGTCTGGTTTAAATATTTTTTTCAAAAAAGATAAAAAAGCCTTTAACTAATAAAAAGAAAATCTTTGAAAAAAAAGTGTTGACACCAGTAATACGTTATAATAACCGCCATTTATAAATGGAATAATATAATAATAAGAATAAATTAATATTTAATACAAATAGTTTTTTTTTTTATTGTTAACAAACAATAAATTGATAATCATTAATTTTTACTAATTATTATTGTGCACATATTATAAACATTTTTTATACTATATATATATATATGACATAATATACCGACTCTATTACGACTACTTTCGACAGTTTTTTTGAGCATTGTCTTTGGTTTATTTTAGTTCAGGCAAGTATTTCTATTGAGTTTACAAGTGTGTTTTTTTAGTGTGAAATGTTCGTCTTTGCTGCAGAAATTGCTTTAACGTGACAATAAAAGAGAGAGAATAAAAGGGAAGGTAAAGCAGAGAAACAGAGAGAGATGTTTTTTTATGTGTTTTATGTCTGTAGATTCAGCGTCTCCCAACAACCTGTGATTTATGATGCAGCCTCACAGTTTACGAGTCTGAACATGAACTCTGAGCTGCTGACTGAGAGTCCATACTCCTGCTGTGACTTTAACACGCTGATTCCAGCTCAGTAAACATCACACGTCACATAAAAAGACAACACGGCCGAGGAGCTAAAGTTAGTTTTGTTTCGCCCGAGGGTTAAAGAGGAGGAATCCTCCTTTAACTACTGATCAGCGTCCTCAGTGGACGAATGAACGAATGATCATTTATTGGTCCTAGCTCCTCTAATTAGATCTTCCTCCTTCAGCTCTTCTTGCTTTTAACCTCTTGGACCTTTAATTCCCCGTCCAGTTTCCTCTCTCAACTACTCTATAATTATTAAAGCTGCACTTTTACATCAAGTAGAAATATTCTGGATGTCATTTTAAACGTGTTTCCTCTAGTTCATATATCTTGTGAATTTAACGTTCTGTACGTTTGAATAGAAGCTCACTTTTAGGACATTTAGAGGCTGATCGGCCTCGAATTATAGATCACATCTGGATCTGGGATTCCAGCCCAGTCGCACAGCAGTTCGTGGAATAGTCACGAAATTTAATGTATTGATTAGTGTAAATAGAGACGAATTTCACATTTTTTTCGTGATGGTCAGCATGAAATCAGTTCATATGTAATCCACGTAATTCTGAACCGGGAAGTATAAAGAGCGGCAAACGCAGAACACCACACTCTCACCCTGGAAAACGCTGTTTGTGTCCCGTGTGAAACCAGAAGTCATCGTTGATTTATTTGTCACGTAACTTCCGTATTTAAGTTTCAGCACTTCCTGTGTTATTTAAACCAAAACCACCATCTTTTCCTAAACCTAAGTAAGTTGTTTTATTTTGAAAAGACCGGAGCAGAAATTGACAAGTGCGTCGTCACGTGTTGCTGGACATTCGTAGGAAAACGCATGAAAAATACGTTGTTGAAAGTCGTGCTGAGCGTCACAAAAAAAAGGGAAATCTGTGTCTATGTACACGAATCAAATAGATTAAATTTCGTGACTGTTTCACGAACTGAATTTAGAGGCGGCCTGACATAAAAACGTGAGGGATAAGGGACTGTAATTAGTAAATAGTAGTGTATATAGAGGGACATCCTATTATAGCAATAAAATACAAATTACAACACAGTCACTTCTTCTTTCAGTATTTACAACTTTGAGTTTCATCAATAAAACACAGCGGTCACATGACCAGAGCACAGCCAATAGGAACGCTCTCTCTGAAATGACCTGTGATTGGTCAAAGTCTCCCGTCACGGGTTAGATGTTCTAAAGACTGAAAACAGAGCCATGAGGAGGAGCAGAAGTCTAGTTTTATCTCAGAACACTTGAATTACAATCTTGTTTGAGGATACGTTGCAGGAGAAGATGACAGAGAGGACGGTGTTTAGTGAGCAGGAAGGTTCTTATTGGCGGCCGGTAGTTCAGGTTTAAACTGTATTTAGAAGTCGGTCTGAGGTGTGATGTCGGACTCGGCGCTGCAGCTCACCTGCTGGTTTCCAATCAGCTTCATGCAGCTCCGCAACGCTCCGGAGTCCGTCTTCCTGCTCAGTCCCAGTTTAATTAGCGCTGAGTCACATCACCTGCTGAGCAACAGCAACACCGTTTAACACCAAACAGTCCACACAGACAGACAGTTGTAACTTGAGTTTTATTGTTCTGAGAAAATCAATAACAAGTAAAAAATAAATTACTTCCATGATTTCATTCTTTAAACCGGCCGGAGGCCTGAAGGCCTGTTTCTACTCCTCGCTGACCTGAAGGCCTCAGAAACTCTGACGGTTTCCAAGATCTTTGGAAAAGTTTAAAAGTGTGATTGAATTTTTTGGGCAAATTAGTTCACTCTGAAAGAGAAAACATCATGTCCACAGGGTGGATAAACAAATAACAGGACTTCCCTTTATATAACTGATCTCCAGCTGTGAAACTAATTTAAGAAATTGAACGTATAATAAAGTCACTTCAACTTTGAATGTTGTATTTCTGTTATCAGATCAGTTTCTGCATAAAATATGAAAAATGAATCCAAAGAGCTTCGTGCTGGAACAAGATGACGTTCCAGTTCAACTTAAATTAGCTTCATAATAAATGTTAAAAATGGAGGCAGATCAATCGAAGACAAAACCAAAATAAAAATAAGAAAACAGATTAAAAATAAATTCATCTTTCCCTCCTAATCTCTGTTTAATTGTCTCTCCATCGACGACAACACGACCAAACAGCTTCTGTCGGTTACAACGAGATCCAGAAACCTGACAACTAAAAATACATTTACTAAGAAATATAATATCTCTCAACTCTTACATCAGCTTTTGTTTTCTTTTCATCAACCTTCTCAAATGAAACAATAACAACATCAATAAAAGATCTTTATGCAACAGTAAAATGAGTCTATGGCTCTATGAGATTAAAAATATCATACATCACATGATAAATGGAAAACATGCAAAACTTTACATAAATAAACGTTTGTTTGTTTCAGTTGGGAAGATGGAAACGACCTGGTTGCAGAGTTTAGGAGCCGTTAAAACAAACGCATGAAGGTTAAAGAATCAGAGTTAAGACGCAGGTTTAATCTGTGATTCAGGTCCAATCATTTATAGATTTTATATCTTTTATAAAATACATTTTCCATTTTTAATTGATGTAGTTTACAGTCCCTCCACTCCAGTCACAGTGAGACTTGAGATTTGTCAGTCTTGACCTGGGACTTTATTTGGGACTTGTCAGTCTTGACTAGGGACTTTATTTGGGACTTGTCAGTCTTGATGTGGGACTTGACTTGGGACTTGTCAGTATTGACCTGGGACTTAATTTGGGACTCGTCAGTCTTGACTTGGGACTTTATTTGGGACTTGTCAGTCTTGAATTGGGACTTAATTTGGGACTTGTCAGTTTTGACTTGGGACTTTATTTGGGACTTGTCAGTCTTGATGTGGGACTTGATTTGGGACTTGTCAGTCTTGACTAGGGACTTTATTTGGGACTTGTCAGTCTTGATGTGGGACTTGATTTGGGACTTGTCAGTATTGACCTGGGACTTAATTTGGGACTCGTCAGTCTTGACTTGGGACTTTATTTGGGACTCGTCAGTCTTGACTTGGGACTTGACTTGGGACTCCTCAGTCTTGAGTTAGGACTTGATTTGGGACTCGAAAGTCTTGACTTGGGACTCCTCAGTCTTGAGTTAGGACTTGATTTGGGACTCGTCAGTCTTGAGTGAGGACTTGATTTGGGACTTGTCAGTATTGACCTGGGACTCAATTTGGGACTTGTCAGTCTTGACTTGGGACTTTATTTGGGACTTTATTTGGGACTTGTCAATCTTGAATTGAGACTTGATTTGCGACTCGTCAGTACTGACTCAGGACTCGAGTGCAAAGACTTGAGACTTATTTGTGACTTTGCAAAGAACACATTAGGACTCATTTAGGAAACACACCTCAAAGTCTAGTTAAAGTTAGATTTGGGACTTGATTTGGGACTCACCAGTCTTTTCTTGGGACTCGAGTCCAAAGACTTGAGACTTACTTGTGACTTGCAAAACAATGACTTGGTCCCACCTCTGGTAATCTCTACACACCTTCGAGGTACAGCTAGATTACATTTTCCAGTTTTAATTGATGTATACAATTTTAAATTTGATGTGTCGTTATGTTTTCTGAGAGCTCTGCGGTCCTAAAAAGTTAAAGGTTGAAGTGAAGCGTTAAAGATATAAAAACATAAAGAAGTGACAGCGTTGCTCGTTCGTTTACTGTAACGTGTCTGTAACGTGTCTGTAACGTGTCTATAACGTGTCTCTTGTGTATAAATGCTTTGCTGCATTTCTTCCAGAATATTCTCGCAGGACGATCAGGAGGCACTTTAACCAACCAGGTAAATAACAAACAGCAGAGCTGCAGCCTGAAAACAGGACCGGCTACTTTCCTCTAATCTGATGACAAAATGTTTGAGAACCTTTGACGTGTTGACGTGTTGACGCGTTGACGTGTTGACGTGTTGACGTGTTGACGTGTTGACGTGTTGACGTGTTGACGGAGCGGCGTCTTTTATATAAAACCAGTTTAGCTGAAGACAAAAATAACAAAAACAACATAAACCTGTTTTCTTGACGTTAATTCAGAAGCATAGATGAGTTGAAATAGTCCCGACCTGATAACCCCCCCCCCCACCCCGTCCCCTCGACAATGTCCTTAAGAAATCCTCTACATCAGGCACTTGTTGATTAGTCCGTAACGGCTCCAAACCGCCCAATCAGAAACAGCGAGCGGCCCTCCGTCCTCCAATCGCCGTCCTCTCATTTAATTAGTCCGGGCAGCGTCTTCGCTACTCTCTTTAGTCTCCTCTTCGGCCCGACTCTCCCCTCCTCTCCCTCCACGCTCCGGGAGCTGCGGCGAGACGGGTCGTCCTGGGCGAACGCCGGGTCATGGGGCGCCACGGGCCGCGGGGCCGGGTAGTTGGGCTCGTAGTAGCGGTAGGGGTCATCCTCCTCGGCCTCGCCGTAGTTCTGGAAGACGTTGGGCGGCAGTTGGACTGCGGGGACAGCGCCGCGGTCAATGACATCCTCACCCTCTGCGTTTGCCAA
The DNA here is from genome assembly GCF_043250625.1 of Sebastes fasciatus. Classification (NCBI taxonomy): domain Eukaryota; kingdom Metazoa; phylum Chordata; class Actinopteri; order Perciformes; family Sebastidae; genus Sebastes; species Sebastes fasciatus. Next base: position 29,032,334 of record NC_133811.1, read on the forward strand.
CCAACCAGGCAGCGAGGCAGCCAGATAGGCAGAAAGTCAGTGAGAGCCCCAAAACAAAGATGGACGACCACCGCCACCATCACCACAGGAAGCAACGTTTTGGATCGGTTTGTTGGGGTTTGATTGGGTTAGTGAGACGGGAAGAGGGGACGGGATGAGAAGGAAGGAGCAAGAGAAACAGAGGGACAAGGGTTACCAAGGGTTACCAAGGGTTGCCGTGGGTTACTGAGTCAGGGTTACCAAGGTTACGGACTGAAAGCAGAGTTAGAGGGAAGGATAAATTTAGGATCAACAACTAAGAACTAAAAGTTAAAATAAGCAAATAAGTTGTATGAGTTTAATGTGAGAAATTTTGTGCAAATTAATTATTAGATTTATTATCTGTTAATTATGACGGCGTATTAGGGACATTGTAGGTAAAAAAATAAAAAAAACAATTACAGAGCCGGGGGAGGGGGTAATATTCTGCGAAAAACTTGTTTTTTAAAACAACGCCGTCGTAATTAATTCACATTCAAATTGTTACAATTAAAGCTTTCAAGTGGTATTTTTCAAATTAAAGGTATCTAAGGTTAAAACAACGTGCAAAATGTATTTTCATGAGTTGTCGTGCAAATGAGCTTTTAGGACTTTTTTAGAAGAGTTTTTTTGTGTGTTACAGGAGTTTATGTTAAGTCAGTGAATCCTGTGGTTTAAAAAAGAGGCACCGGATGATCGTAATCTAGAAGAAAAAGTCAGGAGAGGACGATCAGTGCGAGTTCATAGCACAACGTCTGGGCTCAGCTCTGTTCAGACAGTTAAAGGATACGTTTGGTGATGTTCTGGAGTTTTCTTATTCTCAACAAAGCCCATGAAAAGACCCAAACCAGCCACAAATACTCACTAGAGCACCATATGTGGATTAATCCGCAGCTGAAAATAGTTCCCAACGAATGCACTATTTCCTGTTTGTTTGTTTGATAAAAACTACAGTGAGCAGCTGTTTTAGGAAGCAAATAAAACTACATATTTGTGTTATATCTTCATTAGGAACCAACGGGCTTGGAGCTGAGAGAACGCTGCAGGAAACATATTTTTGTAGGCCAACCAGGAAGTTAGCGTCCATTGGGTTTTGGATAATTGCAGAAAATATGCTCTGTGGCAAACAAACGTTTATGATACTTACACGTTTTATTCAGCAAGATAATCTCCACAAATGAACACCACTTTTATGATTGTTGAAGTGTGAATGCAATCGCCAGAAGTAAAAAGCTAACGTTAGGTATCACGGTCGCATGACGGCGAGTATTCACAACGAGGCTGTAAATATGGAGGATGTAACCTGCCAAAATCAAAAATAAATGAATGAATAAATAAATGATTCATTAAATGAATAAATATGTCATTAAATGTAGCAAAAACAATATTAAAATAAATGTAGCCATTAATTAATTCATAAAATATTACATACATTTATATTTCTGTTTTAATTTGCTTCTTTATTTACTGTAGTTATCTTTGTATTAAATCCCTTATTTATTACTTCTGTTTAATTTTCCCTTTTATTTATTGATGTATTTTTTTTTAAATACATCAATAAATAAAAGGATAAATTAAACAAGAGTGAATAAATAAGGGAATTATTACAAAGATGAATAAATAAAGAAGTAAATTAAAAAAGAAATATCAATTTATGCCACATTTTATCGATTAATTAATGGCTACATTTATTTTTTATATTATTTTTGCTACATTTAATGACTTATCTATTTACTTATTTATTTATTTATCGAGTCATTTATTTATTTATTCAATTTATTTTTATTTTGGCAGGTTCCGTCCTCCATAGTGAAGGTGGACGAGTCGGCGTGATGATGTTTAGTAGTCTCATTTAGCCTCTTGTTAGCAACCACCTTTTTTAAGACTCGTAAAAGCTTCAAATTTCACTAGTGGGATATTTATTTACGTATTTTATTTCGCAGACCATATTTCAGGCATCTAACTAAAAACCCATTTACCTCCGGACGAGCGAACAGGAAGTGCTAAAATGCGAACTCATTTCTGGGTTTTAGGACTCATTCCTGCAGCACTATTTAGAGACGGACTAACACGTTGTTGGTTTTGGGATCTTTAATGGGTTTTGTTTACAATAAGGAAAATATAGAATAACAAAACTTTATCCTGTAAGGTGGTGGTTTATCTTTAAAAAGATGATGAACTGATTGTATGAAGCTGCAGACACTACAATCATTTATTTAATTAACTCTAAAAAACAAATCTAACAGAAAGACTTTTTCTAACATATTTTCCCATTTTAATTAAAGATTAATTTCTGGTCTTTGCCTGTAAACCACTTTATAACCGTCTTATATTTCACTTTTTAAGATGATGATGCTGCGTATGACAGTACATGTAGGTAGAGAGAGCTGAGGTTCAAGCTGGTCAGCTGATGCAGTGACATCACCTGCAGCAGTTAAAGCTACTGATCGCTGCTGTTGGTTCAGTTTAGTTTGGCTCAGTTGTCACTGAAATACTGCACTGAAGGTTATGATGAAGAGGAGAAGTTGTAGAACGAGGCGACGACAGACAGACAGACAGACGGAGAGACACAAAGACAAAGACAGAGGAATGATTACATCATGCAGACGTTACTCACATGACGGCCCTGCAGGCTGCGAGCTGTGCAGCACCTTTTAGGTTGCTGTGTGACCTTTAACCTTGACACACATTAAGGGTTAACACAAGCATGCATTTAACGGGTTAAGGTGACTCATTTTGGGTTTTCTTTAGGTATACTGTCATATAAAACTGTTAATTATATCAATATATTTCCAGTGTTTAATAAAAATAAATGAATAAATAAATAAATTAATCGATAAATAAATAAATAAATAGATCACTAGAAATAGCAAAAATTATGGTAAGAATGAATGTAAACATTAATTACTTTTTCCTTATATTTATTTATTTACTTATTTTTGCATTTATTATTTATTTATTTATGCATTCATTTTTATTTATTTTATATACATTTTTAAATGTGTGTATTTATTTACATATTTATGCATTATTTATATATTTATGCACGATTTTCTTTGCATTTCACCGCTTATTTATTTACTCTTATGTTTAACTTGTATTTACTTTTATTAATTAATTAATTTAGTTTTGCATTTATTTTTATTTGTTTATTTATTTTTAACTTTATTTTTTATTTATTTACTTTTTTATTACTATATATTATTTAGTCTCCTATCATTATTATTACAATTAATATTATTATTATATTTATTATTTTTAAATGTATGTATTTATTTATTTCTGTATGATTTTTCTTTTTCATTTCACCCTTTATTTATTTATTTATTTATTCTTCACTTTATACATTTCTTTATGCATTTCTGCCTCATTAAATTGATATTTCTGTTTTAATTTGCTTCTTTATTTATTTATCTTTGTATACATAATTCATTATTCCTTTTATTTATTCATGTATTTACTTTTATTCAATTTTAAATGTATTTATTTTTGCATTTTTTTAAATTTTGCATTAGTTTTTATATATTTAATATTAATTTTTTTATGTATGTATTTATTTATGTATTTATTTTCCTTTGCATTTCACCCCTCATTTATTTACCCAAACTTATTTATATCTGTATTCTTTTCTAAATTAATTTCTTAAGACATTTATTTTTACATCTATTTATGCATTTTTGCTTCATCATGCAAATGAGGCGGCTGTCACTCAACTTGTGTCATGGAGTCAGAGTGCATAGATCGACTATATGCTAGCCAATTTATTCTATATTTTGGCTCCTTCGGTTCCGTTCTCCACATCTTAAGTGTGCGTGAAGCAGTTAAAACATAATTTCCCGAGTGTCTTTTCCTGCGAAACGCTGACAAAATTCACTCGTTTGGACGCTGGAGAGCAAATTAACAGGTAACAGATAGAAACGCTGCCAGCAGCGACATTTACATGTAATTCGTTGCACATGCTGAGTCGTGGTGTATTTAACAGTGATAGAAGAAAACCCTCCGTGCAGCATCTTCCCAGTGAACTGATTAAACCCACACGGAGTGATTTAACAGATAAATCTCAGTCATCAAGTGTGAAGATACAGAATTCAGTCGGTGATTTGGTTACCATAGTTACTGTTTGTTGATGTTTGCAGTAGAACATGCAGTTTCAAGCTTAAAGAGCTGATTCAACCAAATCACAATAAACACATTTTCTCTCTTAATTTGATTTTAGTCGCTGAGACTTTGAGACCTAGTGAAATTAAAGTAATATATGATACTAATATATCATCAGATAAATGTTTAAAGCTTTATCTTTTTAATGAATTTGCCCTTTAGGCAGCTTGAAATTTAGCAAATCCCATTTATTTTTTTATTTCATTCATGCATTTCAGACATGCAACCTGAACACACGAGCAGAATTCTGTATCCTGACAGCGGCTGTATTTCAAGGTGTTTCACATTTCACCTTCAAATACATCGAGGGGCGAATTCACAAAAGGATGATGCGACTTTTTGCGGGCGGCAAATGGTGAAATGCACCCGGAACTGCTCCTGTGCTATTTGTACGTATTTAAATAATATGCAGACATTTAGCGTAAAATTGGCCTCTTTCATAAGCAAAAGAACGTCGTTGCAAAAACAGTCTGACTCACAAAGACCAGCGCTGACAGCCACACGATAGTTAAAGTGAAATTATTAACGTCTTCAGAGAGTTGGTGGGAACTGAAGCACATTTCTAAGAGGTGTCACACCCAGACTTTCCATTTCCTTCCTTCAAATAATGATAATAATTATTCTTGCCAATCCTCGCCTGAAGTTTTGAGGAATACTTCTGCACCTGCAGTCTGAACATTTCATTTTTCTCTTTCTCCCTCCATTGTTCTGCCTACAAAAGGCCACATTTATACTTTAAAACTACACAACTTTACGGGCGTGTTTGCGCTGTAACATCTTTAGTGAATCGGACCTTGAGACGGGGCAGATAGAGGTTGCGAATGATGCACAGTTCATGGTTGTTATCAGCGGCCCACTCTTTTGTGAATTGGCCCCTCGGTGAGGGATGGATGGATGACTTCAGTGACATGCAGCCTGTTTAACTCGACGGCAGCTCTTCAACATGAAAAGGAACCGACTGAATTAAACGTTTCACTTCCGACGACCTTCAATCCAAAAAGACGTTCTCGGCACTGAAAAGCTTTTCATGCTCAGTTATACAGTTAACATCCACACGTTCAAACAAGCTGCTGGCTTTTAAGTAACTTGATATGTGTCTTAATTAAATACAGCAGGAGCAAAGGCATACAGACTAGATGTGTAATTTATGATCTTTCTTTCTTTTAATAATAACCTCCACACTCAGCAGTCACAGTGGAGAGCTGAGCAGTCTAGTAGTAGAGTAAGGCTGTATTCTAAACCGCCTACTACATACTACTGACAAACGCAGTATACAGTACATACTGCGTTCCTCAGTAGTACGCAGTATTATATATATTTCTGCAGTATGCTACGCCAGGCTTTAGCCTTTAAACCAGCTCTTGAAGCACTGGCTAAAAAAACAAACTTGTACCATTGTTACCATATTATCGAAAAATACGACTTCTTGAAGCCGGCTCCAGCCAGCTCGTAGCGGTCTGTGAGCGTGACAGCCAGCTGGCGAGGTAGCGACCCCCGGAAGGCGCTAGCTAGCTGTCACGGCAGTTTGTGGAGCTTCGAAACTCTGAAAAAACGTTGGAGCAAATGATCGATTCGCCATCTAATATCGTAAAACTGCGATTCCGATGCCTGAACTTGCAGTATCGGCCGATACCGAGAACCGATCCGATATCAGTGTGATAAGAAAAATATAGTTATTATTATTATTATTACGTAACAGCTGTGACAAACCACCTGCAATCAGTTCTCTTCTCTGCTCTAAAACAGTAGTTGCCAGCCATGATACATCCAGGGCGACTGTTTTGGAGCGACGAAGAAGAATTGATTTACGGTTATTAGACGAATCGATTTTTTTTCTGGGTAAATTAATTAAGGTATCAGATCGATGCATACGTAGACTAGCCTACTCGCCGATACCCGATCCCGGATTTTGGGCATTATTGGACGCAACGACTCTAATCTACACCGTTGATTTCTCGCCTCAAAATGATGAAATAGCTACGAATTATTTTTTTTTAAAACGAGCCGTTTTTTGGCTGCTGTTGTTGTTGTTGTTGTTGTTGTAACCGTAGCCTGTAACGGTCCAGCGCTTTGCATTGTGGGACAGTAGACGAGGTAGACCGGTCCGATGCATAATGGAGATTGTTTTCCTAATTGGTACGAAATCTGGGTACTTTTGGTGTACTGTAGATTTAGTTTTTGTTTGCATATTACATGTTACATTTTAGCCAAATCAGTACGTACTACTAGTATAGTATGAGGTTGTTCTACTAGTATAGTATGAGGCTGTTCTACTAGTATAGTATGAGGTTGTACTACTAGTATAGTATGAGGTTGTACTACTAGTATAGTATGAGGCTGTTCTACTAGTATAGTATGAGGTTTCAGATACAGCCCAGATCTACTACTAGTGTCCCTGCCTCAGTATTTTTCAGTTATACTTCACTAACAAGGAGAAACTGGTTGATAAAGTTTAGTCTCATATTTATTTAAGGGACATCTACGTACCTCCAACGTTGTAGCCCACACAGGAGTTCTGGTCGCAGTAGCCCGGAGGCCCGGCGGAGCCGACGGTTCCGGGGACCCCGGGCCGACCAGGCGTTCCCGGATTTCCAGGTCGCCCTGACGACCCCTGGCTGCCGGATCGACCCTGCCCCTGGGCACCTGGGAGGGGGAGGAGGGATACGTAAAGAAATGATCCGGAAGTCCAGATTGAGAACTTCTGGTGAATGATACGGTACTGATTAGTATGGTTTAATGTACCGGGGGGTCCTGGAGGTCCTCTGGGGCCTTGGACTCCAACGCCTTGAGATCCTTTCTCACCCTTTTCTCCTAATGGACCTGAACACACACGTAAAACAGTTTACCTACATTTGTCATAACAGTTTTGATGCTTTAAAGTTGACACCACCTCGCTGCTGGACGGTTAAACATCTCAGACATCTCATTTCTGTATCATCTGGTAGTTTCCTCCTTCAGTATCAACACGTGACCCCTTGTAGACGCCACCTGTGACTGATCTCAGTCCATCTGTCAGGATAGTCGGCGGTGGTTGTCCCCCCCCCTTACCTCTCTCTCCTGGCTGCCCGTTCACACCGTTCTGTCCCGGGAAGCCGGGTCTTCCTGATGGTCCCTGTTCTCCCTGGGGTCCTGGTGTTCCCTGTCTGCCGGCCTCTCCGGGGGGTCCCGGCACCGTACGGATGGACACCGGCGGACTGGGCACGTGGTTCAGGATGGAGTTGTAGCGTGCCATGTGGCCTGAAAACAGGAAATGGGATGAAATATTCAGCTGGTCACAAACCTGTAAGAAACATGGCTGGAAGCAGCATCATGGAAGTCAGAGCTAAATATCTATATCACCACTAGAGACCAGAGAGAAAGACGCTGATGAGGACTTAATGTCGTTTTATCGCTTTAGATGTTTTCAGAAACTTAGACTGTCAGAGAAATTATAAATGATTTCTTTTACTCACTCTGGATGAGCTGCTCACAGACCTGCCTGGCGATGGTCTGAACCGATGCTGTCGACTGGAGGTCACCCTGGAGACACACGAGCACAAGTACTGTTTAGATTTATAGTATCTACAGACTGAACTGATTTAGGTTGATGTTTCAACTAATGACCAGAACTGACGTACTGCACCGTCGATTAATGACACAATGTGTAGGAATGTTTCTTAAATCTTTCTTTTTGTGTATCGTCTTTGGTTCCTGAGCTGCTGCATCAGCTGTCCAACATTTTTCCAAATGTGATTCTGCTGTGATTTTTTTTATTATTTTGTCATGTTGTCCGTGTAAATGTGCTGCAGACTCATAATGTGTAAGTGATCCACAGCTTTATGTCTGCAGATTTACATGAAAAAACATAAATACATGAGAACACAAACACCTGTTGAGCAAACTGTTGACCTAAACTGACCTAACAAGGAACCACGACATTATTTCCTGCTTTGCATAAACAGAGCCACTTACCCGTTCACCTCTCTCCCCTTTGCCTCCAGGAAGACCCTGAAACAGAGAAGAATCAATGAAAAGAGGAATAAAAACAACACAACACGGACAGAGAGACAGGACCTGTTCAGGTTTTATGGAGTGTTGTACGTTCCTCATTATGAAACCATGAAGCCTCTGACACCACAGTTCACACATCCTCTTTGTTTCTCCTGTTTCCTGTCAGCTTTTCTTCCACTCACTGTGATTAATTCATAATTGTTGACTTTGTCTTAACCTCAGCAGTAAAATGTACTGAATCAAGTTGCCATATGTAGTTCGGACATGCTGTTTGACATTAAGCTTATATCTATCTGTACGGAAGCCCTGTGAGTAAAACATGCTAAAAATAAGCAGTAAACTCATTTAGAGCAGTGACTAAAGACTGGATTTAGACTTCATCTAAGTAATCTTTTGTTCAACGTCACATTAAAATGAAAGTATGAGAAATGTGCTGCCTTCAGCGGACACACAACAGATGGTAAAAAAAAGACTAAATTATCTTTAAAGCTGCGTTTGAGCCATTAAAACGGTGTCATTTCCAACTGAACTATATTTTCCTCCTGTAAGTTCACATCGAGACCTGCTATTGACAGTCGTGTGGTAATTAGTTAAGCAGCTCTCTGCAGTCCACCCACGTATCTGTAATTACATGCTTGACAACAGTTTTTTTTTTTTTCTTTCACAGCGATACAAAACTAATTTGTCAGCAGTTTGTTTCACCTCCCACAGAATCTCATTTCTTCCTTGGCGCCGCAGTCGAACTGTGATTTACTGGCTGTGAAGGCTTCGTTTTAATCAGGAATAAATGCCAAAGCAGCGAGCGGTCACGTACTGAAACTAAACTCTGTTACACAATATGATAAATAGACTGTACTTATATTTAGTTTAACCTGAGAACAATAAACCTTGATGATGGTGGCGGAGCAGCTGATAATCAGTTTAACGCTCAGCGTCATGCTCAAGGTCACTCCCACACAAAATAACCGCGTCATGTTTAACCCCCTGAGACTCACAATAGAGAAGTTTTTTGTCTTTTTTTAGGGGTGTACAGGGGGTCTTTAGGGGGAGATAGCAGGTCAACAGTAGATGTCACATAGAAGTGGTGTACATCATCTGAAAGCTGGGAACCTGAAGATTAATTTGAGATGCAGCTCAGCGCTGTGTGTCAACTTGTTCTAGTCATTAAAGTAAAACATTATGATATGTGATGGTCATCCGCATGCTCTATTATGTTTCATAAGTTGTTGCAGTAATTTTTGTGTTGATACCATTTGTTACACAGATTTGGTGCTAAATTTAACCATTTTTTAATCACTTGAGAATTGATAAAACTGATCAATAATCCCTCCAAAATACCACATTAAGACACCAAGACTTTGAGGAACATCACAGAAAAAGCCATGCTGTGATTTGGGATCAAAAACTTTTGACATTTGGAGATTTCTGCATTTTTCGGCGATTGGATGGCGAGCACTATGCTGTGTAAACTGCTCTTAAACCCTCTTATTGTCCATCTTTTTTCAGTGAGTGGTATCACTGTCAAGAGAAACGTTTTTAGGAAGCAGGTTGAGGCTCTGACAGGAGTTTTTTGTCATGAACACTCAGCTCTCTGCTCCAGTTTCAGTATGTGTGTGCGTGACAGAGACAGTTTGATGGAGCTTCAGACCGGACAGGAAGCCGTTAATCCTGCCGACAGACACTCTCACGTTACTCTGACAGACTCCGTTAAGCCTGACTGACACTCCTCCTGGATATGACCACACAGTGTCCACATCTTCTGCAGCAGCTCTTTGTCAGAGAGGTGACAGGGAAACATGAAATATTTGTGGTTCGCTGACTGACAGACTCACCGGTGGTCCCAGGTTTCCCTGTTTTCCTGAATTGCCGGTAACACCCGGGGACCCCGGGGCTCCTGGCGTCCCCTGAAGAGACAGACATGAGGAAGAAGAATCAGAATCAGAGTCTCTAACTGTCTCTCAACTGCTATAATAGAGACCAAAGTAGGATCTAAACTCTTTGCAAATGTCCTGATTTAAAATAGTATAAAGTAGTTACTGTATTCTCATAATCAACATGTCTCAATACAATCAGCATGTTTAAATATGAAACCGTACTTGGCAACCTTTAGACCTCAAAAACAGGGAGGATTTCTAAACCATAGCGGGAGAAGAAAAGATGAGTTCCAGAGACTTTGTTTCCTGCATTCTGGTGACTTTAAAACAATGAAAATAACGAAATAATAAGTACTTTTAATTCTCAGGAAAGAAAACTGAATAATCTCTCTGGCGTAAACTTTGAGTATTTCTTTCTCTGAGTTTTCTCCATTTCTCTCTCCGTCTCTCACTAACTGAAGGTAACAACGCCACCAGAGTCTCCCTGGAAATATCAGGAGGGTTAAGAAGTATGCATGAAACACGGGACTGGAGAGCTGCAGCTTGGGAAGCAAAACATTGGTAGCTTTAAGGTGATTTACATGATTTTGGTCCAATTAGATCAGTATTAAAAAGACAAGAAGACGGCGTCCAGTCTGCAGTTTCTCTTCTGTGTTTACAGTTATCAACTTCTCTAGATTGAAATACTTCCCATTCATCTCCTACAGTCACAGTTCACAATAAAAAAATCAACCTCCAGGTGTCCAGCAGGTCCCACACACAACAGATAAAGAATAAATAATGACTTACAATAGTTCCTGAGGTACCCTGTCTGCCCGGCGGGCCGTCTTTGCCCGGCAGGCCCTGTGGAGCAGAAGAAAAACATAATTTATTAAGTATATATATAAGTATTTAGGAAGGTGCTCCTTCTGATATTTTCATTGCTCATCTAATCTTTTATTTCATTCCACTGTCGGTAAAGTATTTTGTAAATTAATTTTGAAATGTGTTAACTGAAAACTATAATTATTGGTGGGAGAAGTAGTAGTAGCAATTTTAGAAATATAGTTAGTGCTAATATTATAAGTACAGGACATAATTAGGGGGGAAATGCAAAGGGAAAATAATAAATAAATAAATAAATAAATAAATATGAATAAATGCAATAATAAATTTAAAATATAATTAAAAAAATGAATAAATAAATAAAAGAGAAAATTAAATAAAAGCGTAGATAAATAGGGGAAATAATACAAGAGTAAATAAATAAAGAAGCAAATTAAAACTGAAATATCAACATTTTACCAATCAGTTAATGCATACATTTATTTATTTTTGGCACATTTAATGGCATATTTATTCATCTATTTATTTAAAAAAAAAAAAAAATGTCAACAAAAAAAACCAAAAATATTAATTGTATTATTTTATGATACAAAGCAGAGAAAAGCAACATATCCTGACATGTGTGAAGCTGGAGCCAGATAATTATCAAAATATATATATATATTTTTTCATCAATTTATTTTGGATTTTGGCAGGTTTTGTCCTCCATACAGTAGTGGTTAACTGAGGTAGCAGTGGGAAAAGCAGGAGTTACTACTTCTACCTTTTCTACTACTACAGTAGTAGACAGAAGAGTAGTAGTAGTAGTAGTAGTAGTAGTGATAGTAGCACTGATAGCAACAGTGATGGTGGTACTGTTGTAGTATTAGATGTACTAGTAGAATTAGTGGTAGTAATAGTAATGGTAGTGGTAAAAGTAGGACTTTTAGTAGTGGCAGTAGTAATTGTATAATTAGTGGAGGTAGCAGGAATAATATCTTCAGTAGTAGTAACAGTAGAGAAGTATTACTAACCGATCTGTTACCAGTTATATTAGTATAAGTAATTGTAGCATTAACCATATTTGCATTAATCTTAGTAGTTTTATTGTATTAAGTATTTGCAGTGTTACCAGTAGCTGCAGTATTAGAGATATTAGTATTGGTATTAGCAGTATTATTGTTGAGGTGACTCACTCTGACTCCTGCAGGTCCTTCTCTACCTGTAGCTCCGGCTCTGCCAGCGACTCCCTGAAACACACCGACACACCAACACAAACTATCAACTTTGAAGGCAAAAAAAACCCAGAAAACATTTAACTCTACTGTTACAAACTGTGTTGTTGCAGAAACGCCGTGAGATTAAACTTTACTGTCGTGTCACAAACTCAGGGAATAGAAATAGATTTGAACAACAGAAGTCAACCTTTTGCAAATGGCACCATTATTCAAAATCTGACAACTGTTTGCTTCCAAAAGGTCATATTAGTCGTAATTTACTGTAGAGCCGTGATTACTGGTGGGAGGCTCTTTCTGAGCAAACAGACCTTTCTGAAACAGCACCTCGCCCGATGTTCTGTCACTAACAATGTTAATTCACTTTTATCTCTGACTAAAACACTGAAGGATACAATTCTAACAAAGTTTGGTAGCTGTTTTGTCCTGATTGTGTAGAATGATGTAGTGAAAAGCTACAAGCGTCATTCAGTGTCTTATTGATGAGCCTGATCGGATGATGATTCATAATCCAGCAGTACTTTGACATCAAATTACCTTTAACATACATTATAATCCCAAATTAAATGATACCTTACCTTAACCAAACAATAAATCTGGCACACAATGCCACCAAACATGCTTCAAGGGAAAATTAATATGTTGGATTCCTTTACCAAAAAGAAGTTTATTCAAGTGTGCTATTATTTTAGTATACTTCTTTTTAACTCAAAATAAGACAGTATACCTTCTGTTTGACTTTTTATGTACTTATCAGAGATATACAGTACCTAACAAAAGTATATATAAGTCTAATCAAAGTCTAAGTATACTTGGCTTAAACTGACAAGTATACAGAGAAGTCTAAGTATGCTTTGCCCATACTGACAATTATCCTACTTGTACTTAATTTTTTGATCGATATATACTTAAGAACAGTATAATGAAGTATTCTTGCCTTATAGGCCAACAGAAAAGTATACTTGGCTTGTAGTTGTGATTACTTTTTGATAGAGCAGCCTATTAAAGTGTGTGTGAGTGTTTTTACATTGTGTTTTTTTACCTGTGCTCCTTGTTGTCCAGCTTCACCTTTCTGTCCTCTCTCTCCTTGACCACCCTGCAGATAAAAATTATATATTTCTTATTGTATTTATATCGTTAATATAACATGGAAAACATACTAAAAAATACAGTTGCAATGGTGCATCTGAGTATAAGAAAACTGTGATAGTAGATATTATCTTCTAGAATACACTCTTCAAGGAAAGTTAATATGAATGTTTGTAAATTAACTTTCAAAATTAAAAACAGAGAAATAAATGGAGAAAGTATCTACTAGAATGGGAGTAGTAGTTAGTGTTTGTCTTACTGGGGGTCCTATGATGGAGCGTCCACTGGGTCCCTGTGGTCCTTGAGGTCCCTGAGGTCCTGGTACACCTGTATCACCTACTGGTCCGGTCGGCCCCTGAAGAGAAAGAGTTAAAGACAGACTGTCATGATGACATTTATCGTCTTGTACAGTCTGGTGTGAGGATAATGGCGTCGTCTGGTCATGTTGAACACCGTCCTAAACACTTACTGCTGATTGGCTAACCTCAACAGTTCTCTTTGTGTTGTAGACTCTCTGACATACAATTGGAACCAAGATAAAGCTGCAGTAGGCAGTATATATTTGGCATCATTGGGCAAAAATCCCATAATAATAATAATCAGCATATTGTAATTCAAATGTTCTGAGAGATAACTAGACTTCTGCTCCTCCTCATGGCTCTGTTTTCAGGCTTTAATAAATCTAGCCCGTGACGGGAGACTTTGACCAATCACAGGTCATTTCATTGAGAGAGCGTTCCTATTGGCTGTGCTCCGGTCATGTGACCAGAACTTGGCGTTCCTTCACCAGATTTCACAATGGCGGCGTCACAAACTTTCTCATTTTACAGCTAAACCGTGCACTACAAGATGATTCTGATAACATGTGAGGAGAGAAATAGGCATTAACGTAACATAATATTGATTCATAATTGATCAGCGCTGCCTAGTTTGACCGTTTGGTCGGAGTTCAGAGTGATTGACAGCCGGCTCTCATAGACGGCAGCTGGACAGCAGACCTCAGATCAGCTCTTACTGCTTGTTTTCCTCCGGTCTGTGTAATCTTGCAGATGCCGTTAGGAGCACCGGAGGACACCAGAGGAACATGATTTTTTTCAGGTTACCTGTTTCGTGCACTACTGTCACGATATAGTGACTGTTTTATAAAAATAAAATTTTTTAATCTTATTTGCTCCGATCTCTCCTACTGCTGCTTTAAGCACGTGATCGCCGGGATCAGACTCTATACTATTTTTGTCTGTTAAAATGGTCACTGTGTCAGATTAGGAAATTATAGAGTCAGAAATTCAGGCGTGGTAGTATGGACAGAGATTAATTCTGAAAGGGCCCTAAAACACTCGTCTGGTGTGGATGTAGCTTCAAACCGGCAATTAGCCCCAGACACATGAATTGGCTTTGTGTAAATGGGGTGTTAGACCATTAGACCTTGAGTTAGTAGAGCTAAATACTAAATATCATTATTATCTAAGTTGAAAGATGCAATGTTATGCTTTCACAGTACTTAAAGAACATCTCTAACTACCAATAATAGTCCTGTCGTCTATAATAACTCTTAAATGTTGAATAACATAATGAACGTTACAGAGGAAGGAAATGATGCGTTCTGTACTTTGATATGACGAAGGAAGTGGTTTCTATGATCGGCAGATAAACCAGGTGAAGGTTAGAGCTTTTTAATCCACATACTGTATGCAATCCTGTGGCTGCTCCGTGTCGTCTTCTAGTCACAAACAACCTACGAACGAGTTCTCAGATATTAAAAGTTAATTTAGTTTTGTCTATAAAGCTTCATCATGTTCAGCTTTGACATCGTTCCTCGTATGCTCGTGGTCATATCAGATTTCTTAAAGACTTCAGCTCACCCAGTTTAACATCTGATATTGTGAAATAATGCAGAGAAATGACGGTAGTGATGATAACAGATTAAGTCACATCCGTAGCAAACATTTCAGTCAAAGTATGTTTGACTTCAGGACGCCACGTTAACCCTCTGAGACCCACAAGAGACCCGTTTCTGTCTTTTTTAGGGTGGTACAGGGGGTCTTTAGGGGGAGATAGCAGGTCAACAGTAGATGTCACATAGAAGTGGTGTACATCATCTGAAAGCTGAAAATTAATTTGAGATGCTGCTCAGCACTGTGTGTCAAGTTGCTGTAGTGATAGGAGTATATTCTGCCATCCCCATGCTCTATTACGTCTCATAACTTGTTGCAGCAATTTTTGGGGTGATACCATTTGTTACACAGATTTGGTGCTAAATTTAACCATTTTTTTACCACTCCAGGATTGATAGAAATGATCAATTATCCCTCCAAAATACCACAGTAAGACACCAAGACCTTGAGGAACACCATAGAAAAAGCCATGCTGTGATTTGGGATAAAAAATGTTTGATATTTTTGATATTTTCTGCAAGAATTGCATTTTTCGGCGATTGGATGGTGAGCACTTCGGTTGTGTAAACTGCTCAGAAACCCCCTTATTGTCAATCTAGCTAGGGAAGCCATCCATCCTCTGAATGCTCTAGGTCTTTAGTTTGTGACTGTAAAGTTTCATGAGGCTGTGATTATCCTAGAGGTCACCACAGGACCACATTTATGTAATTCAAGAGTCTTTAGGGTCCCCGGTATGCAGAGCAAACACACCATTTTAGAATAACACATTTATACTGCATGTCTGTAGGTCAGAGGTCAATGGACCGCTTTGAAAATGGCCATGCCAGTTTTTCCCTCGCCAAAATTTAGACCCTGCTGCGGCCTCTGAAAGACAGTAAAGTCGGTCGAGATCGCGGATCTCAGTGTAGTCTATTCTAACAAACAACAGCAACAACACTGATATTTCAACGTCATTATCAGTGAATGATCTGAATTCGGCGAACAACCTTCAAGTGCTTTAGCAGACTTGACAAACCACAGAGCACATATCAAACCTCCGCCAGAACCAGCCTCCACTCCCCCCAGCTCTCATACTTGTAAATTGAGAAAAGAAGAGTTTCACAATCTCAAAGGAAGATTGAAAAAAAAATGTAATCGTCCAATTAGTTGAGAGGTTTTTACCGAGCGGTGATAAAAATGTTGCAGTGTTTTCCTGCTACTACTTCCTTTACTGCTGAACAGAGAGACAGACGCAGAAAACAGCGACATCAGAGTAGCGCATAAAAGTTATATATATATATATATTGAGTTAATGCTCTAGAGACTTTCTCAGTTGAAAGCCTTAAAATGTCTTCCAACATTTATGAAGACCCAGATTTGACCATGAATGTGAAATACAGCAAAAGTGCCAGAGAGGACAGAGGAGAGAGAGTTGAGAGACAGGTCGACATCTACTACAGCGAGGACAGAGACCTTCACGTTTCCAAACAAGTTAGAGGTACGTAGGTATTAAATCATTTATAATCAATACTAAATATTAGCTAATATAACAAGAAACAACTGAAACTGTATATTAAAATTAGGGGCTCGGCTATAAGTGACAAGTGTACATGATTGTGGTGATATTGATGAAGTTATAATAATATTTATCATAAGAATATTTGCTCTCGAGCCTTTATAAGATTTACAACTGTGACATTTTACCACCTTCACACATTTAACACTTATATATTTATCTTTGATTTTTTTTATCCAATTTTTTACTTTTATTCTAATAATTAATCTTTAATCCTCGCTTGCTTTTCAGCACAGTCGGCATTTCACTGCACATATTGAATGTACGTGTGACAAAAAACATCTTTGAAATATTGAAATCCAGTCGCTATAACATTAACATGATGTTTTTTTTATGAGTGGGCTCACATGTGTGCTCTTGCGCTGCGTGCCAGTACTGTAATCTTGTTCTGTAGTATATTCACAGTGGCAATATGACAAAATCAAGCATATCTACAATACCTGCATGCAAACCAATATTGCTGAACTGTTCATTGCGTTTCCGCAAAGCAGTAAACAACAAAAATTGAAAGACAAATGTGAACTGTAGCGTGACAGCAGCTCTGGCCACAACTCAGAAAACAAAAAATGAAGGAAGAAACTCTTATATCAAAAATAAACAAACAAAAAAAGAAACAGTTTGCGAAACTGTGAAGTTTAAAAGTTCAGCGGTGTTTTACAGTTGTGGTTTAATTCATGTTTTTTAAAGGGTCGTCCATTATTATTATTATTTTTGAAGGTCTTTAAATCTGACTCGATTACAGTCCAAAATGGCGAGGGCGTACCTTTGCTGCTGGGCGCTGGCGTTGTGGACGCCACGTTAGTTCGGATCCGAAAGTCACACAATAACACAAACAAACTAACCGATCGATGCAGCGGTAGACCAGCAACCCCTGTGATCTGAGAGGTAAAATTACTCTTTTTGTTAATGAAGTCTGGTGACGTTGAAGAGAGCAATAAAACGGCTTCAGTTCCCCGTCAGAAAGGGCTGTCTGACGGCGAGGTAAAGTGGTGAAAATATTCTAAATATAGTGTACACTTAAACTGATATTGATTATATTGCTCTCTTCAAAGCCACCAGACTCCATTGATAAAAACAATAAGAAGACCGGAGTACACATACAACCCCACTTCAAAAAATCCGAACGAACCCTGTCAGTTATCTCCAAACTTACATTAACTAATGTTGACTCAGCTAGTGCTAGCGTTCACAATATTCATAACCTTATTCATTAGCTCACTTTGGTAATCTACGTCACTGCTTTTCGCTGAGTGGGCGTTTTCATTTGTAAAAAAACGGAAAAGAACATAGATGGACCCGCCCTTTAATGTGTGCCTTGTGTCATACAGTATTTTATTGGTGTAGAATGATTACTAATTGCCAACATAGCACACTGTTGCCACATTAAATCAGCTTGCTCTGAGCTCAAGTAGAGTTGATGTTTTCATGCTCGAGGAGCTGCCGGCCACAGATATGAAGATTATATATTTGTCTCATTATGTGTGTAAATGTTGGGGTTGTTTCCTGTCCTTGGTTGAGATTAAGATCTCACAAACATGCTAAATAGAAATGTGTTCCGCGTGTACTTTTCCTCTGCAGGAGCACGCACTCGAAAGCATCTTCCAGCTGTCCAAAGAAACCCTTTTAAAGCTGCTGCACTGGTTCTGGGTCTACTCTGTCTCCTGCTGGTAGTTGGAGTCATTGTGTTGTCCATACTCAGTGAGGACCGTGTCTTTATTTTAATGTCATATCTTGAGTCACTCAAAACCTTGATTAACTGATTTGGTTTTACATCACTGCCCTGTCTCTTTTTTTTGTGGTTTTCACCAGATATTTCAATCACTCGGGAAAACAACAAGCTCAGCATCCAACCTCAGCCGACCCAAGGGGACAACCTGAGCAAAGGTGTCTACCAGTGTCAGACAGAAAACCAGACACAGGGGAACATCACAGGTGAGAAATGTTTAAAAAGAAACAATATAAATGTATATATTTGTCATTAAGTCATTTGAAATATGCCAATAAAACACTTGATGTAACACAGAATGGGAGAGGTTTAACTCGAGTTGTTACTACAAATCTACTGAGATGAAGAACTGGACAGAGAGCAGGGGAGACTGTCAGAGCAGAGGAGCAGATCTGGTGGTTATAGACAGCAAACCCGAACACGTGAGTGTCTGTTGACGTGCTTATGTCCGTCCGTGCATGTACAGTATGTCTGTGTTATTTGCATGGCATATGTTTTTGTACATGCAGATCCTTTTTGTGTGTCTGTGTGATTATTTGTAGTGCTTTTGATGCCTGTCATCACTTCATCATTGACCACCAAAATCTAATCACTTCATCTTTGAGTCCAAATGGACGTTTTTGCCAAATCTGAAAAAATTTGCTCAAGGTGTTCCCGAGAATGGGACTGATGTGAGGTAACAGTGACCTTTGATACAATATAGAAAGTATAAACTAATTATTTCATATTACACATACTAATGGTAAAAAAAAATTATAACATTATTAATAATGAATAAACATTATCAATTATCATTTAATTTTTTGTTAACAGTAAAAAACAAAACATTAACTAAGTTTAATTAACTATCAATTTACCATTTATAAATGATGGTTATTATAAAATGTTACCAATTTTTCGTAGTTTCAGAATAAAAAAAGTACTTTTCATCGCAGTATTTCTTTCGATTTTTGCTTCATCACGAAGGATTTCTGTCCGTCAGTGATGGTTAAAACATGAAACATGTATTCACGACCACAGAAATATCAGTGTATCAACAGAGGATTCATTATCTGCTCTCTTTCAAAATTTTCAGGATTTTGTCAAGAAGTTGATTAAAGCTGAAGCTTCCTGGATCGGTCTGAAGGCAGAGAAAATCAACGAATGGGAACCGGAATGGAAGACAAACGAATTTAAATTGGAATGGAAATGGGTGGACGGATCATCAACAGAAACATATTCGTGAGAATTCTATTTATTTTTTTAAAATCATGATATATCAGAGTCATTGTTTATAGCTAATAGTTGGAAGAAATTGAAAACAGAAAAATCAAGAAAGACAAAATAACAATAAAAAATCAAATTGGTCATGTTTTCAAATAATGTTAGTGTTTTTAATTCAATATTTTAATTTTAAATTAGCTCTTCCTCACTCACAGATAATCAATGAACAATGCAACCCATGGTTTTAAATTGACATCAAAGCAAATTATGATTACTATGATTTTCACACAATCTGAATCAAAGAACTGAATTTGCAATGACTTGTGCCATTTTGTTTTGCTCATATTTAATAAGTCAAAAGCCAAAGAGGTTGAAGCCACTGATCTCGGCTCCTGACAGCTCAAGATAATGAACTTGCAGTCTACTCTTCGACCACATGGGGGCACCGACATGTTCATATGAATCCTCCTCTGGGCTGCCCTCTTCAAAGCCAACCAAAAAATAAACAAATTGTTCAAAAGAAAAATAAATCTCATTTCACTTTCTGAAACTCTTCTTCTGTGGTGTACATACCAGTTGAAAGACATAAAGAAACTAAATATCAAGAGGAGTGTCCTGAATTCATTCTATGAGAGTTTCCAAGCACAAAAACTGCATTATTATATAAATAATCTCTCTTTTTTTAGTGGCTTTTACCCGTAACAATGTAATGTTTGTTCTACAGTGCCTGGAAGACGGGCGTGAATACAGAACCTAATTATGACACAGACTCCACAGCATATATTGATCTGGACGGGACCTGGAACCAAACCAACGGTGGATCCAAACGATGGATCTGTGAGAAAGTGATCTATCGAGTCTAACATGTACGCCGTGTAACTGTGATGTAATTGTGTTCATTGCATTGTCATTTCTCCCTCACTTTTCCAATAGTTCCCTCGCTTCAAAAACAACATAATAAAGGCAAACTTGAGAAAATGAACTGATCTGCATTACTTTGAAGTGACAAATTTAAAAGTACAAACAGTCCAAAATGTTGAATTAAAAAGAACATAATATTAGAAAGAAGGTACATGCAGAGTAGTGAGCTAGACGCTAGAGGAAATGTCATGCAGTGTTCAAAATTAAAAAAAGGGTCATCCACTGTGGTGCATTAACCCTCTGAGACCCACATTAGACCGTTTTTTGTCTTTTTGAAGGGGGAGATAGCAGGTCAACAGTAGATGTCACATAGAAGTTGTGTTTCATCTGAAAGCTGGGAACCTAAAGATTAATCTGAGATGCAGCTCAGCACTGTGTGTCAAGTTGCTGCAGTGATAGGAGTATATTCTGCCATCTCCATGCTCTATTACGTCTCATAACTTGCTGCAGCAATTTTTGGGTTGATACCATTTGTTACACAGATTTGGTGCTAAATTTAACCATTTTTTACCACTTGAGAATTGATAAAAATGATTAATAATCCCTCCAAATTACCACATTAAGACACCAAGACCTTGAGGAACAGCGTAGAAAAAGCCATGCTGTGATTTGGGATCAAAAACTTTTGACATTTGGAGATTAGATTTATGGTCTAATAAACTGTTCCAAAGCAGGATATCTATTTTAGTTGATCAGCGGTCAAATTTTAACCTCATTAAATGTAACAACTTGGTTGAAAAACAGTTTCAGTTTTGGCAACAGAAATAACTGAGAAAAGAATCATTTCCTGTTTTGGCCAAACTGTTAACCTGCTGTGTGTGTGTGTGTGTGTGTGTGTGCGCGTGCATGTATGTGTGTTTGTGTGTGTGTGTGCGCGTGGAGGGGTGGGGGGGGGGGGGGGGGGGTGAAAAAACTCCACTCTCTCTCAATTTTCACTTTTCTTTTGAGCAAATAAAAAATATAATATAAATGAATAATATTCAAATAAATTATTTAAATAACAAATAAATCAGGGTTTTCTCAAACACTGTTCGTAGCCATTTAATTTGTATACATCTCATAAAATCAATTTGTTTGTAATACACGTAATTGTGAACCAGGAGGTATAAAGAGTGGCAGGTAGGAGGTCGGGATGGATGGGTGGATCTAAAAACACCGGACTTTGTCCAGGAGGCCGGTGAAGGAGGTTCCATGTGAAACCAAAAGTCAACTTCACATGACTTCCGTACTTAAGTTACACAACTCCCAGTGTTATTCTTACCCAATCCGCCATCTTTTCCTAAACCTAAATAAGTAGTTTTTGTTACGTAACTTCCGTATTTAAGTTATGCCGCTTCCGGCGTGGCGTAACTTAACTAAGATATTTCTTGAACCTAATTAAGTAGTTTTGCAGCCTAAACCTGACAAAGTTGTTTCCTGTGAAGACAGAAGTTTATTTTGAAAAGACTGAAACGAAAAATTGACGCTGGACATTCGTAAGAAAACACCCGAAAAAATGGGGAATAACTTTACGTAAGATATCATATGAACCGTTGTATGAGAATAGATTGCATATGTAAGGGATAATGAACAGCTGGCGGGTCATTGTTGTGAAAGAATCCCCTTTAGGGCGGTGAGAGACTCCTTCGCTCCTCGTCGGGGTGCGGCATCGCCCTGAAGGGGTTTATTTCACAACAGTGAAACGCTAGCTGTACATTATCCCGCTTATTACACGGCTACTCACTGAAGAAATCAATAATATGACACAAAAACAGTCCTCCAGAGTCCGACATCAGAGCTGCGCCCATAGCAACGGACTGCTATACATAGCAACGGTCTGTTATAAAGAAAAAACAGGTCGCAGAACGCTGTGATTGACCAATCAGAATCGAGTATTCAACAACGCCGTGTAATATATTTATATATATTCGGGCTGTCAATCGATTGAAATATTTAATTGTGATTTATCAAACATTATTTATCTGTTCAAAATGTACCTTAAAGGGAGATTTGTCAAGTATTTAATCCTCTTATCAACATGGGAGTGGACACATATGCTGCTTTATGCAAATGTAATGTATATATTTATTATTGGAAATCAATCAACAACACAAAACAATGACAGATATTGTCCAGAAACCCTCACAGGTACTGCATTTAGCATAAAACAATATGCTCAAATCATAACATGTTAAACTCAAGCCTAATATATATACAGTATATATATATATATATATATTTGAAGGTTCAAACTTCATTTTAAGGTCCAGGTTAGAATTAGGTTTGGGTTAGGGTTAAGGTAAGGGGCTAGGGAATGCATTATGTCAATGAGTGTCCTCACAAAGATAGAAGTACACAACTGTGTGTGTGCGTGTGTGTGTGTGTGTGTGTGTGTGTGTGTGTGCGTGTGCGTGTGTTGATACTTCCTTTTTGTTCTCTACTGAAACCAGACAGAAGCCGGGCAAAGCAACACGGGCAGCAGCAGCATGAGTACAGTATATTACCTTATTGAATTTATATCTACGACAGTTAGTACCGCATACTATACTAGTAAAACATTAAAGTTTTACAGCAGCATTGCAACCAACCAAACGGTTCAATTGTCTCGGTCCTCTCAAGATGTCCTCAGATATTTATGCCAAACCAGATTTAACAACGAAGGTGAGATACAACAGAAAGGTGCAGGACGAAGAGTGGGAGGAATCGGAGGTTGTTATCTACGAGAGTGTAGACGTTATCAGAGATGACCACGCTGATATTCAGTCACACAAAGGAGGTAAGTGAGAAATTATGACAAATCGATATTTATAAAAAGAAAATCATTGTATGTTTGTGTTTTTTCCTTTAAATCATGTTGGACTGATGTGATGATGAGACTCATCTTTCCAATCCTAGAGGAACTGCAGCCCATCAGCATCTCTGTTTGTTTCTATAGACCTACATGTACGCTATGAAACCTTGTGTTTTACAGCTGTTTCCTGTAGTTAGTTATGCTGCTGTGATTTGGTTCAACTTTATTTCAAGTTACCACAAAATTAATTTTTTTAAACACAAACCTGTTTTGGGCATCATTCCTGTTGGTTATGAGAACATTTAACAAGCATCATTTCTGAGATTTGAAGAAGCACTAACTAGTAAAGACAGCTTTACAACAGAGGTGTTAACCACAAGACAGGAAGAAAGGAAGTGCAGCATGTCAAGGTCAGTTGAGCATCATTATCAATTCAGAGAGAAAGGAGAGAGACACTGAAGAGGGGGAGGATGCAAAGTTGTACATCAGTTGTACATTTAAAAGGTCCGTTATAACTCAACATATGAGATGAGATCATGTTTGTTTTACTTTAATAACTGGTTTATATAAGTGTTGCAATGTGTCTGACGGATGTCACCCAACCACAGTTAAATGTTATCCTAACAAAGGGAAATGTTAAAACTATGACATCCATGTTGGTTCCCTTTAATGGACTTGCTCTCTGTGTGTTTTGTCACTTCAGGACCGCTCACTGAGAAACATCCTCCAGCCGTCCAAACGAGGCCTTTCAGGACTGCTGCTCTCTGTCTAGGAGTGCTGTGCTTTCTGATGATAATAGGAATCATCTTCTTATCCGTACAGTGTAAGATAAAATACAACACCCAACAACTACTGAGCACAAAGTACTGAACCAATAATGTACTGAAATGGTCTCATCTTCAGGCTTTAAAAGCACTCGATTCAACTGTTAATGGTTGACTATTGAATGGGCGTTATCGCTCGCTATAAGCACCATAGATGTGGGTCAGTAGGGGCCTACTATGGCTACTACGTTGTAAAAGTGAAAGTGAAACTTAAAAGCAACATGTTCTAACTTGGGCTGTCAAAGTTAACACGATAAGAACGTGTTAACTTTGTTTTAACGTCACTAATTTCTTTAACGTATTAACGCAATCAATCTTTCGGATGTTGTAGCGGGCTAGAGTGAAGATACTGATATCATGAAACTAGAAAACCTAAAGAATCCATTGGTATCAACCATGTCATACTAGCTCGTAGTGAAGGAGGTTAAATAACGTTCCAAACTCAACACTGTCATGGCCATTTTCAAAGGGGTCCCCTTGACCTCTGACCTCAAGATATGTGAATGAAAAATGGGTTCTATGAGTACCAAAGAGTCAACATACAGAGGAGGTTAAAGGACAAGTACACCAAATAACTGAATCCCAATTTAATAGCAACATTTTATTATGCACAGGATGTAACTTAATTCGGTCTTCAGTTTAAAGCAGAATGATTTGCTGGTGTTGGTCTGTTTCTCACTTTGTTGTTCTCACCAGATATTTCTGTCATTTCGGAAAAAGACGAGCTGCAGACCCGATACGACCAACTGGAGACCAGATACGACGAGCTGAGCTACAACAACAGCCAGCTCCAGGAGAAAGTTTCAGGTAAGAAAGGTTTCAAAATACCATAATACACAGGATCCAACTTCACACTGCATATTAAAAAAGCATGAATATTTTCACGTCTAACTTGTTTTTTGTAAAAGTGAAATTGAAACTTTGTCTGTCAAAGTTAACAAGATAATAACGTGTTAATTTGTTTTAACGCCACTAATTTCTTTAACGTATTAACCCAATCAATATTTAGGATGTTGTAGCAGGCTAGAGTGAAGATACTGGCATCATATGAAACTAGAAAAACCTAAGGAATCCATCGGTATCAACCATGTCATACTAGCTGGTAGTGAAGGAGGTTAAATAACGTTCCAAACTCAACACTGTCATGGCCATTTTCAAAGTGGTCCTGTTGACCTCTGACCTCAAGATATGTGAATGAAAATGGGTTCTATGAGTACCAAAGAGTCAACATACAGAGGAGGTTAAAGGACAGGTACACCAAATAACTGAATCCCAATTTAATAGCAACATTTTATTTTGCACAGGATGTAACTTAATTCTGTCTTTAGTTTAAAGCAGAATTATCTGCTGGTGTTGGTCTGTTTCTCACTTTGTTGTTCTCACCAGATATTTCTGTCACTTTGGAAAAAGACGAGCTGCAGACCAGATACGACCAGCTGAGCTACAACAACAGCCAGCTCCAGGAGAAAGTTTCAGGTAAGAAAGGTTTCAAAATACCATAATACACAGGATCTAACCTCACACTGCCTAATAAGCATAACCATTTTTACATTGTCTTTCTTGTTTTTCTCAAGACTTATCATTCAACCACAGTCAGTTACAGGATGAAGTAAAGCAGCTGAAGGGCAAAATTGAAGGTGAGAGAAGTTCAAAAACAGTAAACAGTCCCTGTTTGCATAAACTACCTTAAGTTTAAGACTTAAGTTTGTTTCTTATGCAAAATATTTCCCTAAGCTAAGGAGCTCATTTAGGAGCATTGCATAAAGCCTCTTAGGTTGTCCCCTTACCTAAGTGTTTAGACTAAGGCTTTGACGCTAGTTACTGTCGAAATACAGAACAGCATTAATGATTTTGTCATTATAACTTCTCAAAAATGGACAAAGAGAATAAAAAAAGAAAAAAGAAAGCCAAACTGGATGGAAGGTGAAATGTAGAACAAGAATATGGAAATCACAAACATATTATTCAAGTTCAACCCAGCGATAACCAATACACACAAGCAGAGGTTGTGGCAATAAATAATCATCCAATTCAACTGTTATCGGGCCATTAAATAGGCGTTATCAGTCGCTATAAGCACCATAGATGTGGGTCAATAGGGAACTACTATGCCTACTACGTTGTAAAAGTAAAAGTGAAACCTAAAAGCAACACGTTCCAACATGTAAAACTGAATGAAACGTCATGTTTTGAATACTGAAAAAGGCTTCTTTAGGTTTAGACGACAAAACTACAACTTCCTCAGGTTCAGGCAATAAAACTACAACTTCTTCAGCTCTAGGCAACAGAACTACAACTTCTTTAGGTTTAGGAAACAAAACCACAACTTTAGCATAATTGTGTTCACTGCAGCAACTTTATACACAAAAATGATGAACTAAAACTGAAGCCTACTTGTTGATATATGCACAGTATGAGAAGGTATTATTAAAAACTATTGACGCTCTGTTCTGCAGTTTAGCTGCAATAAAACTTTAATGCTCTGTGATGTTATCTTGAATTATATTTCACAAATTATTTCCCTTTTAAGAAACTGGTAAGAAAATGGTTACTAAGGTCCTTCAAGCAACGCATAAGGGAATACTTCAGTAGCTAAGGGCAAATACTTAGAGATCAAAGAGTTGTCCCTTACGACATCCTAAGGAAATCCTAATGGTGAATTTATGCAACTCATTTTTTTTAAGGCATCCTTAGATAAAAATTTAAGGGCAACCTTAGTCTAAGTGGTTTTATGCAACCGGGCACAGTATTAAACCAATTTACATGATATAAATTAACTCTGTCTTTACTTTTAAGTATAATTGTTTCATGCTGTTGAAATGTTCTGGTATGTGGAGATCTTTAACTAAACAGTGAAACTATTAATCAATTTGACACTGAATGACATGAAATCTATCTTTAAAACATGTTTGACATTTAGAGAAGTGGTGTCCTGAAGGATGGAGGAGATTTGAATGCAGTTGTTACTTTAAATCTAATGAGAGGAAAACTTGGTACAAAAGCAGAGAGTACTGTCAGCAGAGAGGAGCAGATCTGGTGGTCATAAACAACAAAGAGGAACAGGTGAGTGTGTTTATTACTGAGTGACTGATCTTAGATGTAACTGCCAGTGATCTGTTACTTTGGATCTGTTTCCTGTCTTGACCCTGTCAGATTTATTAGCCCGTTTGTTCTGCCTTCAGGTCCCGACTTGTAAGCCGGTTCATTGACTACTGATTCTAGTAAAGTGCCTGTACTTCAACCTGCTTTGACTCTGTGTACTGTATGCCAACAGGGAAGTGGACCCACCACTTCTCAAGCAATATATAATTAGCAATGATAATGCAAAAGGAACTGCATGTTTAGTGTTCATAAGGAAGTTAACATTTCATTTTATCAGAATCTATTTTAAAAGAGAAATAAACTCATATGTTTTGAGAGTTTTTCCAAACATTTGAAATTATCTTGTTCATTAAATGTTTATTCAAGTCTTCACACAGGGTTCTTTTAAAGTCCGTCTTGGTTAGTGGTTGATTAATAGGGAAGAGTAAAGGTTAGAATGAGTAGAACAAAATTATATTTACTGAATGCTAACAGAGACAGATTAGATTAGATTAGACACGATGATATATTTCTAAATATTCTTATTTAAGAGAAAAGTGTGAAAAGTGAATGAAAATTCAATGAACAAGACCATTATAAATGTTATTGGAAAAACCTGCAAACATTTATCTTTACTTCTCTTTTTAAAATGCATTCTGATAAAATTAAATGTTTACTTTCTTTTATTACACGGCTTTGTTAAATACTCGATTCTGATTGGTCAATCACGGCGTTCTACGGTCTGTTATTTCTTTATAACAGACCGATAACAGACCGTTGCTATGGACACACTCCTGATGTCAGACTCTGGAGGACCGTTTTGTTGTAAAATCATTGATTTCTTGAGTAAGTAGTCGTGTAATAAGTGGGATAATGTACAGCTAGCAGGTCATTGTTGTGAAAGAAACCCCTTCAGGTCCACCCCTCTGCCAAGTGCCGCACCGCCCTGTCGGGGTTTATTTCACACCATAACCGGTTCGCTGTACATTATCTCTTACATGAACACTAAACATGCAGTCTCTTCTGCATCATCCTTTTCTCTGCTGATTTAAATTCCATTAGAAATATGTTTTTATTATCATGCTGCTGTGTCCAATCTTCAGTGTGTG
Source organism: Sebastes fasciatus (assembly GCF_043250625.1). Classification (NCBI taxonomy): domain Eukaryota; kingdom Metazoa; phylum Chordata; class Actinopteri; order Perciformes; family Sebastidae; genus Sebastes; species Sebastes fasciatus. Next base: position 29,060,586 of record NC_133811.1, read on the forward strand.
GTGAACAAGTGGATCCCCTTCCTTTTGTTCTGGCTGATTATCGTCTCTTGTCATCTACTAGGAGTTTGTCATTCAGCTGAATATAAATGGAGAGTCCTGGATTGGTCTACGGGAAATATGGACACAAAGATGGGAATGGGAATGGGTGGACGGATCACCGCTGACGGAAACGTGAGACAATTTAAAGTTTTTTTTTCTTCAAACATCATTAAAATAAGAATGAAAAAGTAGAATAAAAACTAAATAACCTTTTTTATTGTATTTCATCGGTCTGTTTTTTTAATGGACTTCAGAAATTGAATTAGATGAAAGAACCTTGATGCTTGAAGTTGCTTGATGAACCAGCACTATATCACCATACTACTGTATTCACTATACTGTAATACTCCAGGCTCTAGATCAACATGTGCTTGCAACCACATGGCCAGAGGCCAATGAAGTGCTGCAACAAAAAGTCCCAAAATAACTATTATAAATGTATATTAAAGTCATAAACTATTAACATTTAATATTAGTAAAACCTTAAAAGACTTTAAAAGCTACTGTCTGATGATGATAAATAATGTGTGACTTAATCAAAATGTAAAGTCTATGGGACAGGCTGCTGGGCTCATGAAAAGAGACACTACAGTACTAGTAAGAGGAGGCACCACCAGAAAACAATGAATGGACGTCATCTTGGTGTTAGATAACAGAAAATAAACAACACCTTGTTTTCTGGGGATGATTCCTTTAAGTGTAAATCCTTTAAATGACTAAAAATTTAAAAAATGTCTCCAGGTTCTGGGCATCGGGACTGCCACGCTATGACGGCTACCAGCACGCTGCAACATGCTGCAATCAACAAGGACAATGGACACAAAGCAGATATGATAATAAGAACTGGATCTGTGAGAAATAGATTACCTGAATTCTTTGATGAAGGAGGGATGTGTAGTGTTGGGGTCATTTGTTTAGTTGTTTATTCTTTGTTGCATGTTAAATAACCTGGATTACATAGATATTGTTCCTCTGCCATAAAGTGCACAATCTGCTTTGTTGTCGTCCTCAAAACAGTACATGAACACCTACTCTGTATTCCTACAGGATTATAACAATGAAATTAGGGATTCAAACCTTCAAACCAAAACAAAGTTAACGTGATAATAACGTGTTAACGCAAATTAATTTTAACGCCACTAATTTCTTTAACGCATTATCTTGAAATTCTTAGGTTGTAACGTGCATTTTAGGGGCAAGTCATAGTCAAGTCAGCACACTGACACACTGACAGCTGTTGTTGCCTGTTGGGCTGCAGTTTGCCATGTTATGATTGAAGCATATTGTTTTATGCTAAATGCAGTACCTGTGAGGGTTTCTGGACAATATCTGTTATTGTTTTGTGTTGTTCATTGATTTCCAATAATAAATATATACATACATTTGCATAAAGCAGCATATTTATAACTTCCTTCTTCTAATAACAGTTTTTCTTCATCTCCTTGTATTTTGATATCTGCAATATTTTTTTGTACTTTGTACTACTAACTTTTTTACTGCCTTTTTACTAACATGTTTTGCACTATGGAACTGTGATGCTGGACACTTGAATTTCCCTCAGGATCAATAAAGTTACTATCTATCTATCTATCTATCTATCTATCTATCTATCTATATTTGTCAACTCCCATGTTGATAAGAGTATTAAATATTTGACAAATCTCCCTTTAAAGTTACATTTTGAACAAATGAAAATATGTGATTCATTTGGGATTAATCCTGATTAAATATTTTAATTGATTGAAAGCCCTACTGTAGTTGTGTGGATGACGTCTGTGACGTTCTATGTACCCTTAGAACCCATTTTCATTCACATATCTTTAGGTCAGAGTCAAAGGACCTGTTTGGTATGGCATGGTTGGTACCGATGGATTCATCAGGTTTGTTAGTTTCATATGATGCCAGTATCTTCACTCTAGCTTTAAAACTGAGCCCGTTACAACCTAAAAATCGCAAGTTGCGTTGATGAAATTAGGTCTGTTAAAACAATTTTGCATTAAAGCTGGTCCATTACAAATAAATAAAATCATATCAAAATAAAGAACTATTAATACAAGCTAAAGAGTTGTTCCATATTTGTTTGTGGTCATGGTAAATTCAGTATAATGTCTGTTCTGGCAGAAATAAACTGTTTGGAATGGAGAGCTCGTATAACAACTACAGCTGGGCAATAAATCAAAGTTATCCAAACTATCAGTCAACTGACGCTGATATTATTTTATTATTTTGGTTACATTAATGTGAAACAGCTTTAAACTGTATTTTTCAGATCTGACAGGCTGCAGTACGGTTCAGTTACACCTTCATCCTTTCATTTTTCTTACTTCATTAAACTGTTGCCTCTCAGTGTTAAGGCATCGCATCCACATTTCTAATTCTTTAATAATCTTTAAGCACAAAGCACAAATAACTGAAGCTGAAACATCATAACATTATAAACTGCATATGAATATAAGGAAATCTGGGCAACAAAAAGGTCTCCTCATTTGATTCTGCCCAGCTCTGGCAGCAACCAATCCAACTTTAATTAAGCATTTTGCTCTAACATGCTTCATAACTGGGACACAGCTGTTTTATTTCTATTGCTTATAGTTACAACCTTCAGCATGGCTTGAGAGCCGTTTTATCTACGTATATATCCTGGCGTAGTGTGGGGGGAGTGTGCGCTGGTACTTCCTTTATGTTCGACAGTTAGTACCGCATACTATACCAGTACACAAAGTTATACAGCAGCATAGTAACCTTTCAACACGGTGCAGCAAGTGAAGTGCAGCTACTAGTCTCGGTCCTCTCAAGATGTCTACTATTTATGCCAAACCAGATTTAACAACGGAGGTGAGATACAACAGAAAGGTGCAGGAAGAGTGGGAGGAATGGGGGGTTGTTATCTACGAGTGTACAGACGTTATCAGAGAAGACCACGCTGATATTCAGTCACACAAAGGAGGTAAGTGAGAAATTATGACTAATTAATATTATTAAAAAAAATCATTGTATGTTGGTGGTTTTTCCTTTAAATCATGTTGGACTGATGTGATGATGAGACTCATCTTTCCAATCCTAGAGGAACTGCAGCCCATCAGCATCTATGTTTGTTTCTATAGACCTACATGTACGCTATGAAACCTTGTGTTTTACAGCTGTTATGCTGCTGTTATTTGGTGCCACTTTATTTCAAATTACCACAAAGTTTTTTAAACACAAACTTGTTTTAGGCGTCATTCCTGTTGGTCATGAGAAAATATAAACAGGAAATGAAACATTCAACCAAGATAAGCTGGTTTACTAAATGGATTTCCCCTCTAATGAACAATTATATAACAAACATGATAAATGTCAGCATTTCAGAGAAAAAATCAGATCCATTTCATCTTTTTGCCGCCATGTTGCAGTACTTTAGCCTGTGATGTCACTCGGTGGGTTAGCTCGGCTGAGTTACACCGATAAAACGGTAGAGACCGTGAGAGACGGAGACTGAGAAGACACAGGACAGAAGAAAACAAAAGACGGGACACTGATGTATTGTTCCTGGATGTAAAGATGAGTTTTAGAATGTTAAAAACAAGGACAAAACAGTCCATGGTGGAGGGATTGAAGTGAGGACTTATATATATGACTTATATATATATATATATATAATAGTTCATTAGAGTATAAATTCCTTTAGTACACCAGCTTAACTTGGTTGAACGGTTCCTCTTTCACGATCATAATTTCTGAGAACTGACGAAGCACTAACTCTGGTCAAGATACATTTGCCACAGAGGTGTTAACCACAAGACATGAAGAAAGGAAGTGCAGCATGACAAGGTCTCTAACATCATTATCAATTCAGAGAGAAAGGAGAGAGAGACACTGAAGAGGGGGAGGATGCAAAGTTGTAAGTCAGTTGTGCATTTAGAAGTTCCTTTATAACTCAACATATGAGATGAGTTCATATTTGTTTTACCTTGAAATAATAATTGGTTCACAGAAGTGTTGAAATGTTTCTGACAGATGTCACCCCACCACAGTTAAACGTTATCCTAACAGCGGGAAATGTTAAAAACTATGAGATCCATGTTGGTTCCCTTTAATGGACTCGCTCTCTGTGTGTTTTGTCACTTCAGGACCGCTCACTGAGAAACATCCTCCAGCCGTCCAAACGAGGCCTTTCAGGGCTGCTGCTCTCTGTCTAGGAGTGCTGTGCTTTCTGATGATAATAGGAATCATCTTCTTATCCGTACAGTGTAAGATAAAAAACAACACCCAACAACTACTGAGCACAAAGTACTGAACCAATAATGTACTGAAATGGTCTCATCTTCAGGCTTTAAAGGCACTCGATTCAACTGTTAATTGTTGACTATTGAATGTGCGTTATCGCTCGCTATAAGCATCATAGATGTGGGTCACGATAAGAACGTGTTAATTTGTTTTAACGCCACTAATTTCTTTAGCGTATTAATGCAATCAATCTTTCGGATGTTGTAGCAGGCTAGAGTGAAGATACTGGCATCATATGAAAGTAGAAAACCTAAAGAATCCATCGGTACCAACCATGTCATACTAGCTGGTAGTGAAGGAGGTTAAATAACGTTCCAAACTCAACACTGTCATGGCCATTTTCAAAGTGGTCCCCTTGACCTTTGACCTCAAGATATGTGAATGAAAATGGGTTCTATGAGTACCAAAGAGTCAACATACAGAGGAGGTTAAAGGACAGGTACACCAAATAACTGAATCCCAATTTAATAGCGATATTTCATTATGCACAGGATGTAACTAAATTCGGTCTTCAGTTTAAAGCAGAATGATTTGCTGGTGTTGGTCTGTTTCTCACTTTGTTGTTCTCACTAGATATTTCTGTCATTTCGGAAAAAGACGAGCTGCAGACCCGATACGACCAACTGAGCTACAACAGCAGCCAGCTCCAGGAGAAAGTTTCAGGTAAGAAAGGTATCAAAATACCAAAATACACAGGATCTAACCTCACACTGCATATTAAAAAAGCATGAATATTTTCACGTCTAACTTGTTTTTTGTAAAAGTGAAATTGAAACTTTGGCTGTCAAAGTTAACAAGATAATAACGTGTTAATTTGTTTTAACGCCACTAATTTCTTTAACGTATTAACCCAATCAATCTTTCGGATGTTGTAGCAGGCTAGAGTGAAGATACTGGTATCATGAAACTAGAAAACCTAAAGAATCCATTGGTACCAACCATGTCATACTAGCTCGTAGTGAAGGAGGTTAAATAACGTTCCAAACTCAACACTGTCATGGCCATTTTCAAAGGGGTCCCCTTGACCTCTGACCTCAAGATATGTGAATGAAAAATGGGTTCTATGAGTACCAAAGAGTCAACATACAGAGGAGGTTAAAGGACAGGTACACCAAATAACTGAATCCCAATTTAATAGCAACATTTTATTATGCACAGGATGTAACTTAATTCGGTCTTCAGTTTAAAGCAGAATGATTTGCTGGTGTTGGTCTGTTTCTCACTTTGTTGTTCTCACCAGATATTTCTGTCATTTCGGAAAAAGACGAGCTGCAGACCAGATACAACCAACTGGAGACCAGATACGACGAGCTGAGCTACAACAACAGCCAGCTCCAGGAGAAAGTTTCAGGTAAGAAAGGTTTCAAAATACCATAATACACAGGATCTAACTTCACACTGCATATTAAAAAAGCACGAATATTTTCACGTCTAACTTGTTTTTTGTAAAAGTGAAATTGAAACTTTGGCTGTCAAAGTTAACAAGATAATAACGTGTTAATTTGTTTTAACGCCACTAATTTCTTTAACGTATTAACCCAATCAATATTTAGGATGTTGTAGCGGGCTAGAGTGAAGATACTGGCATCATATGAAACTAGAAAAACCTAAGGAATCCATCGGTATCAACCATGTCATACTAGCTGGTAGTGAAGGAGGTTAAATAACGTTCCAAACTCAACACTGTCATGGCCATTTTCAAAGTGGTCCTGTTGACCTCTGACCTCAAGATATGTGAATGAAAATGGGTTCTATGAGTACCAAAGAGTCAACATACAGAGGAGGTTAAAGGACAGGTACACCAAATAACTGAATCCCAATTTAATAGCAACATTTTATTTTGCACAGGATGTAACTTAATTCTGTCTTTAGTTTAAAGCAGAATTATCTGCTGGTGTTGGTCTGTTTCTCACTTTGTTGTTCTCACCAGATATTTCTGTCACTTTGGAAAAAGACGAGCTGCAGACCAGATACGACCAGCTGAGCTACAACAACAGCCAGCTCCAGGAGAAAGTTTCAGGTAAGAAAGGTTTCAAAATACCATAATACACAGGATCTAACCTCACACTGCCTAATAAGCATAACTATTTTTACATTGTCTTTCTTGTTTTTCTCAAGACTTATCAGTCAACCACAATCAGTTACAGGATGAAGTAAAGCAGCTGAAGGGCAAAATTGAAGGTGAGAGAAGTTCAAAAACAGTAAACAGTCCCCGTTTGCATAAACTACCTTAAGTTTCAGACTTAAGTTTGTTTCTTATGCAAAATATTTCCCTAAGCTAAGGAGCTCATTTAGGAGCATTGCATAAATCCTCTTAGGTTGTCCCCTTACCTAAGTGTTTAGACTAAGGCTTTGACGCTAGTTACTGTCGAAATACAGAACAGCATTAATGATTTTGTCATTATAACTTCTCAAAAATGGACAAAGAGAATAAAAAAAGAAAAAAGAAAGCCAAACTGGATGGAAGGTGAAATGTAGAACAAGAATATGGAAATCACAAACATATTATTCAAGTTCAACCCAGCGATAACCAATACACACAAGCAGAGGTTGTGGCAAGAAATAATCATCCAATTCAACTGTTATCGGGCCATTAAATAGGCGTTATCAGTCGCTATAAGCACCATAGATGTGGGTCAATAGGGAACTACTATGCCTACTACGTTGTAAAAGTAAAAGTGAAACCTAAAAGCAACACGTTCCAACATGTAAAACTGAATGAAACGTCACGTTTTAAACACTGAAAAAGGCTTCTTTAGGTTTAGACGACAAAACTACAACTTCCTCAGGCTCAGGCAATAAAACTACAACTTCTTCAGCTCTAGGCAACAGAACTACAACTTCTTTAGGTTTAGGAAACAAAACCACAACTTTAGCATAATTGTGTTCACTGCAGCAACTTTATACACAAAAATGATGAACTAAAACTGAAGCCTACTTGTTGATATATGCACAGTATGAGAAGGTATTATTAAAAACTATTGACGCTCTGTTCTGCAGTTTAGCTGCAATAAAACTTTAATGCTCTGTGATGTTATCTTGAATTATATTTCACAAATTATTTACCTTTTAAGAAACTGGTAAGAAAATGGTTACTAAGGTCCTTCAAGCAACGCATAAGGGAATACTTCAGTAGCTAAGGGCAAATACTTAGAGATCAAAGAGTTGTCCCTTACGACATCCTAAGGAAATCCTAATGGTGAATTTATGCAACTCATTTTTTTTAAGGCATCCTTAGATAAAAATTTAAGGGCAACCTTAGTCTAAGTGGTTTTATGCAACCGGGCACAGTATTAAACCAATTTACATGATATAAATTGACTCTGTCTTTACTTTTAAGTATAATTGTTTCATGCCGTTGAAATGGTTTGGTATGTGGAGATCTTTAACTAAACAGTGAAACTATTAATCAATTTGACACTGAATGACATGACATCTATCTTTAAAACATGTTTGACATTTAGAGAAGTGGTGTCCTGAAGGATGGAGGAGATTTGGATGCAGTTGTTACTTTAAATCTAATGAGAGGAAAACTTGGTACAAAAGCAGAGAGTACTGTCAGCAGAGAGGAGCAGATCTGGTGGTCATAAACAACAAAGAGGAACAGGTGAGTGTGTTTATTACTGAGTGACTGATCTTAGATGTAACTGCCAGTGATCTGTTACTTTGGATCTGTTTCCTGTCTTGACCCTGTCAGATTTATTAGCCCGTTTGTTCTGCCTTCAGGTCCCGACTTGTAAGCCGGTTCATTGACTACTGATTCTAGTAAAGTGCCTGTACTTCAACCTGCTTTGACTCTGTGTACTGTATGCCAACAGGGAAGTGGACCCACCACTTCTCAAGCAATATATAATTAGCAATGATAATGCAAAAGGAACTGCATGTTTAGTGTTCATAAGGAAGTTAACATTTCATTTTATCAGAATCTATTTTAAAAGAGAAATAAACTCATATGTTTTGAGAGTTTTTCCAAACATTTGAAATTATCTTGTTCATTAAATGTTTATTCAAGTCTTCACACAGGGTTCTTTTAAAGTCCGTCTTGGTTAGTGGTTGATTAATAGGGAAGAGTAAAGGTTAGAATGAGTAGAACAAAATTATATTTACTGAATGCTAACAGAGACAGATTAGATTAGATTAGACACGATGATATATTTCTAAATATTCTTATTTAAGAGAAAAGTGTGAAAAGTGAATGAAAATTCAATGAACAAGACCATTATAAATGTTATTGGAAAAACCTGCAAACATTTATCTTTACTTCTCTTTTTAAAATGCATTCTGATAAAATTAAATGTTTACTTTCTTTTATTACACGGCTTTGTTAAATACTCGATTCTGATTGGTCAATCACGGCGTTCTACGGTCTGTTATTTCTTTATAACAGACCGATAACAGACCGTTGCTATGGACACACTCCTGATGTCAGACTCTGGAGGACCGTTTTGTTGTAAAATCATTGATTTCTTGAGTAAGTAGTCGTGTAATAAGTGGGATAATGTACAGCTAGCAGGTCATTGTTGTGAAAGAAACCCCTTCAGGTCCACCCCTCTGCCAAGTGCCGCACCGCCCTGTCGGGGTTTATTTCACACCATAACCGGTTCGCTGTACATTATCTCTTACATGAACACTAAACATGCAGTCTCTTCTGCATCATCCTTTTCTCTGCTGATTTAAATTCCATTAGAAATATGTTTTTATTATCATGCTGCTGTGTCCAATCTTCAGTGTGTGGTGAACAAGTGGATCCCCTTCCTTTTGTTCTGGCTGATTATCGTCTCTTGTCATCTACTAGGAGTTTGTCAATCAGCTGAATATGGATGGAGAGTCCTGGATTGGTCTACGGGAAATATGGACACAAAGATGGGAATGGGAATGGGTGGACGGATCACCGCTGACGGAAACGTGAGACAATTTAAAGTTTTTTTTCTTCAAACATCATTAAAATAAGTATGAAAAAGTAGAATAAAAACTAAATAACCTTTTTTATTGTATTTCATCGGTCTGTTTTTTTAATGGACTTCAGAAATTGAATTAGATGAAAGAACCTTGATGCTTGAAGTTGCTTGATGAACCAGCACTATATCACCATACTACTGTATTCACTATACTGTAATACTCCAGGCTCTAGATCAACATGTGCTTGCAACCACATGGCCAGAGGCCAATGAAGTGCTGCAACAAAAAGTCCCAAAATAACTATTATAAATGTATATTAAAGTCATAAACTATTAACATTTAATATTAGTAAAACCTTAAAAGACTTTAAAAGCTACTGTCTGATGATGATAAATAATGTGTGACTTAATCAAAATGTAAAGTCTATGGGACAGGCTGCTGGGCTCATGAAAAGAGACACTACAGTACTAGTAAGAGGAGGCACCACCAGAAAACAATGAATGGACGTCATCTTGGTGTTAGATAACAGAAAATAAACAACACCTTGTTTTCTGGGGATGATTCCTTTAAGTGTAAATCCTTTAAATGACTAAAAATTTAAAAAATGTCTCCAGGTTCTGGGCATCGGGACTGCCACGCTATGACGGCTACCAGCACGCTGCAACATGCTGCAATCAACAAGGACAATGGACACAAAGCAGATCTGATAATAAGAACTGGATCTGTGAGAAATAGATTACCTGAATTCTTTGATGAAGGAGGGATGTGTAGTGTTGGGGTCATTTGTTTAGTTGTTTATTCTTTGTTGCATGTTAAATAACCTGGATTACATAGATATTGTTCCTCTGCCATAAAGTGCACAATCTGCTTTGTTGTCGTCCTCAAAACAGTACATGAACACCTACTCTGTATTCCTACAGGATTATAACAATGAAATTAGGGATTCAAACCTTCAAACCAAAACAAAGTTAACGTGATAATAACGTGTTAACGCAAATTAATTTTAACGCCACTAATTTCTTTAACGCATTATCTTGAAATTCTTAGGTTGTAACGTGCATTTTAGGGGCAAGTCATAGTCAAGTCAGCACACTGACACACTGACAGCTGTTGTTGCCTGTTGGGCTGCAGTTTGCCATGTTATGATTGAAGCATATTGTTTTATGCTAAATGCAGTACCTGTGAGGGTTTCTGGACAATATCTGTTATTGTTTTGTGTTGTTCATTGATTTCCAATAATAAATATATACATACATTTGCATAAAGCAGCATATTTATAACTTCCTTCTTCTAATAACAGTTTTTCTTCATCTCCTTGTATTTTGATATCTGCAATATTTTTTTGTACTTTGTACTACTAACTTTTTTACTGCCTTTTTACTAACATGTTTTGCACTATGGAACTGTGATGCTGGACACTTGAATTTCCCTCAGGATCAATAAAGTTACTATCTATCTATCTATCTATCTATCTATCTATCTATATTTGTCAACTCCCATGTTGATAAGAGTATTAAATATTTGACAAATCTCCCTTTAAAGTTACATTTTGAACAAATGAAAATATGTGATTCATTTGGGATTAATCCTGATTAAATATTTTAATTGATTGAAAGCCCTACTGTAGTTGTGTGGATGACGTCTGTGACGTTCTATGTACCCTTAGAACCCATTTTCATTCACATATCTTTAGGTCAGAGTCAAAGGACCTGTTTGGTATGGCATGGTTGGTACCGATGGATTCATCAGGTTTGTTAGTTTCATATGATGCCAGTATCTTCACTCTAGCTTTAAAACTGAGCCCGTTACAACCTAAAAATCGCAAGTTGCGTTGATGAAATTAGGTCTGTTAAAACAATTTTGCATTAAAGCTGGTCCATTACAAATAAATAAAATCATATCAAAATAAAGAACTATTAATACAAGCTAAAGAGTTGTTCCATATTTGTTTGTGGTCATGGTAAATTCAGTATAATGTCTGTTCTGGCAGAAATAAACTGTTTGGAATGGAGAGCTCGTATAACAACTACAGCTGGGCAATAAATCAAAGTTATCCAAACTATCAGTCAACTGACGCTGATATTATTTTATTATTTTGGTTACATTAATGTGAAACAGCTTTAAACTGTATTTTTCAGATCTGACAGGCTGCAGTACGGTTCAGTTACACCTTCATCCTTTCATTTTTCTTACTTCATTAAACTGTTGCCTCTCAGTGTTAAGGCATCGCATCCACATTTCTAATTCTTTAATAATCTTTAAGCACAAAGCACAAATAACTGAAGCTGAAACATCATAACATTATAAACTGCATATGAATATAAGGAAATCTGGGCAACAAAAAGGTCTCCTCATTTGATTCTGCCCAGCTCTGGCAGCAACCAATCCAACTTTAATTAAGCATTTTGCTCTAACATGCTTCATAACTGGGACACAGCTGTTTTATTTCTATTGCTTATAGTTACAACCTTCAGCATGGCTTGAGAGCCGTTTTATCTACGTATATATCCTGGCGTAGTGTGGGGGGAGTGTGCGCTGGTACTTCCTTTATGTTCGACAGTTAGTACCGCATACTATACCAGTACACAAAGTTATACAGCAGCATAGTAACCTTTCAACACGGTGCAGCAAGTGAAGTGCAGCTACTAGTCTCGGTCCTCTCAAGATGTCTACTATTTATGCCAAACCAGATTTAACAACGGAGGTGAGATACAACAGAAAGGTGCAGGAAGAGTGGGAGGAATGGGGGGTTGTTATCTACGAGTGTACAGACGTTATCAGAGAAGACCACGCTGATATTCAGTCACACAAAGGAGGTAAGTGAGAAATTATGACTAATTAATATTATTAAAAAAAATCATTGTATGTTGGTGGTTTTTCCTTTAAATCATGTTGGACTGATGTGATGATGAGACTCATCTTTCCAATCCTAGAGGAACTGCAGCCCATCAGCATCTATGTTTGTTTCTATAGACCTACATGTACGCTATGAAACCTTGTGTTTTACAGCTGTTATGCTGCTGTTATTTGGTGCCACTTTATTTCAAATTACCACAAAGTTTTTTAAACACAAACTTGTTTTAGGCGTCATTCCTGTTGGTCATGAGAAAATATAAACAGGAAATGAAACATTCAACCAAGATAAGCTGGTTTACTAAATGGATTTCCCCTCTAATGAACAATTATATAACAAACATGATAAATGTCAGCATTTCAGAGAAAAAATCAGATCCATTTCATCTTTTTGCCGCCATGTTGCAGTACTTTAGCCTGTGATGTCACTCGGTGGGTTAGCTCGGCTGAGTTACACCGATAAAACGGTAGAGACCGTGAGAGACGGAGACTGAGAAGACACAGGACAGAAGAAAACAAAAGACGGGACACTGATGTATTGTTCCTGGATGTAAAGATGAGTTTTAGAATGTTAAAAACAAGGACAAAACAGTCCATGGTGGAGGGATTGAAGTGAGGACTTATATATATGACTTATATATATATATATATATAATAGTTCATTAGAGTATAAATTCCTTTAGTACACCAGCTTAACTTGGTTGAACGGTTCCTCTTTCACGATCATAATTTCTGAGAACTGACGAAGCACTAACTCTGGTCAAGATACATTTGCCACAGAGGTGTTAACCACAAGACATGAAGAAAGGAAGTGCAGCATGACAAGGTCTCTAACATCATTATCAATTCAGAGAGAAAGGAGAGAGAGACACTGAAGAGGGGGAGGATGCAAAGTTGTAAGTCAGTTGTGCATTTAGAAGTTCCTTTATAACTCAACATATGAGATGAGTTCATATTTGTTTTACCTTGAAATAATAATTGGTTCACAGAAGTGTTGAAATGTTTCTGACAGATGTCACCCCACCACAGTTAAACGTTATCCTAACAGCGGGAAATGTTAAAAACTATGAGATCCATGTTGGTTCCCTTTAATGGACTCGCTCTCTGTGTGTTTTGTCACTTCAGGACCGCTCACTGAGAAACATCCTCCAGCCGTCCAAACGAGGCCTTTCAGGGCTGCTGCTCTCTGTCTAGGAGTGCTGTGCTTTCTGATGATAATAGGAATCATCTTCTTATCCGTACAGTGTAAGATAAAAAACAACACCCAACAACTACTGAGCACAAAGTACTGAACCAATAATGTACTGAAATGGTCTCATCTTCAGGCTTTAAAGGCACTCGATTCAACTGTTAATTGTTGACTATTGAATGTGCGTTATCGCTCGCTATAAGCATCATAGATGTGGGTCACGATAAGAACGTGTTAATTTGTTTTAACGCCACTAATTTCTTTAGCGTATTAATGCAATCAATCTTTCGGATGTTGTAGCAGGCTAGAGTGAAGATACTGGCATCATATGAAAGTAGAAAACCTAAAGAATCCATCGGTACCAACCATGTCATACTAGCTGGTAGTGAAGGAGGTTAAATAACGTTCCAAACTCAACACTGTCATGGCCATTTTCAAAGTGGTCCCCTTGACCTTTGACCTCAAGATATGTGAATGAAAATGGGTTCTATGAGTACCAAAGAGTCAACATACAGAGGAGGTTAAAGGACAGGTACACCAAATAACTGAATCCCAATTTAATAGCGATATTTCATTATGCACAGGATGTAACTAAATTCGGTCTTCAGTTTAAAGCAGAATGATTTGCTGGTGTTGGTCTGTTTCTCACTTTGTTGTTCTCACTAGATATTTCTGTCATTTCGGAAAAAGACGAGCTGCAGACCCGATACGACCAACTGAGCTACAACAGCAGCCAGCTCCAGGAGAAAGTTTCAGGTAAGAAAGGTATCAAAATACCAAAATACACAGGATCTAACCTCACACTGCATATTAAAAAAGCATGAATATTTTCACGTCTAACTTGTTTTTTGTAAAAGTGAAATTGAAACTTTGGCTGTCAAAGTTAACAAGATAATAACGTGTTAATTTGTTTTAACGCCACTAATTTCTTTAACGTATTAACCCAATCAATCTTTCGGATGTTGTAGCAGGCTAGAGTGAAGATACTGGTATCATGAAACTAGAAAACCTAAAGAATCCATTGGTACCAACCATGTCATACTAGCTCGTAGTGAAGGAGGTTAAATAACGTTCCAAACTCAACACTGTCATGGCCATTTTCAAAGGGGTCCCCTTGACCTCTGACCTCAAGATATGTGAATGAAAAATGGGTTCTATGAGTACCAAAGAGTCAACATACAGAGGAGGTTAAAGGACAGGTACACCAAATAACTGAATCCCAATTTAATAGCAACATTTTATTATGCACAGGATGTAACTTAATTCGGTCTTCAGTTTAAAGCAGAATGATTTGCTGGTGTTGGTCTGTTTCTCACTTTGTTGTTCTCACCAGATATTTCTGTCATTTCGGAAAAAGACGAGCTGCAGACCAGATACAACCAACTGGAGACCAGATACGACGAGCTGAGCTACAACAACAGCCAGCTCCAGGAGAAAGTTTCAGGTAAGAAAGGTTTCAAAATACCATAATACACAGGATCCAACTTCACACTGCATATTAAAAAAGCACGAATATTTTCACGTCTAACTTGTTTTTTGTAAAAGTGAAATTGAAACTTTGGCTGTCAAAGTTAACAAGATAATAACGTGTTAATTTGTTTTAACGCCACTAATTTCTTTAACGTATTAACCCAATCAATATTTAGGATGTTGTAGCGGGCTAGAGTGAAGATACTGGCATCATATGAAACTAGAAAAACCTAAGGAATCCATCGGTATCAACCATGTCATACTAGCTGGTAGTGAAGGAGGTTAAATAACGTTACAAACTCAACACTGTCATGGCCATTTTCAAAGTGGTCCTGTTGACCTCTGACCTCAAGATATGTGAATGAAAATGGGTTCTATGAGTACCAAAGAGTCAACATACAGAGGAGGTTAAAGGACAGGTACACCAAATAACTGAATCCCAATTTAATAGCAACATTTTATTTTGCACAGGATGTAACTTAATTCTGTCTTTAGTTTAAAGCAGAATTATCTGCTGGTGTTGGTCTGTTTCTCACTTTGTTGTTCTCACCAGATATTTCTGTCACTTTGGAAAAAGACGAGCTGCAGACCAGATACGACCAGCTGAGCTACAACAACAGCCAGCTCCAGGAGAAAGTTTCAGGTAAGAAAGGTTTCAAAATACCATAATACACAGGATCTAACCTCACACTGCCTAATAAGCATAACTATTTTTACATTGTCTTTCTTGTTTTTCTCAAGACTTATCAGTCAACCACAATCAGTTACAGGATGAAGTAAAGCAGCTGAAGGGCAAAATTGAAGGTGAGAGAAGTTCAAAAACAGTAAACAGTCCCCGTTTGCATAAACTACCTTAAGTTTCAGACTTAAGTTTGTTTCTTATGCAAAATATTTCCCTAAGCTAAGGAGCTCATTTAGGAGCATTGCATAAATCCTCTTAGGTTGTCCCCTTACCTAAGTGTTTAGACTAAGGCTTTGACGCTAGTTACTGTCGAAATACAGAACAGCATTAATGATTTTGTCATTATAACTTCTCAAAAATGGACAAAGAGAATAAAAAAAGAAAAAAGAAAGCCAAACTGGATGGAAGGTGAAATGTAGAACAAGAATATGGAAATCACAAACATATTATTCAAGTTCAACCCAGCGATAACCAATACACACAAGCAGAGGTTGTGGCAAGAAATAATCATCCAATTCAACTGTTATCGGGCCATTAAATAGGCGTTATCAGTCGCTATAAGCACCATAGATGTGGGTCAATAGGGAACTACTATGCCTACTACGTTGTAAAAGTAAAAGTGAAACCTAAAAGCAACACGTTCCAACATGTAAAACTGAATGAAACGTCACGTTTTAAACACTGAAAAAGGCTTCTTTAGGTTTAGACGACAAAACTACAACTTCCTCAGGCTCAGGCAATAAAACTACAACTTCTTCAGCTCTAGGCAACAGAACTACAACTTCTTTAGGTTTAGGAAACAAAACCACAACTTTAGCATAATTGTGTTCACTGCAGCAACTTTATACACAAAAATGATGAACTAAAACTGAAGCCTACTTGTTGATATATGCACAGTATGAGAAGGTATTATTAAAAACTATTGACGCTCTGTTCTGCAGTTTAGCTGCAATAAAACTTTAATGCTCTGTGATGTTATCTTGAATTATATTTCACAAATTATTTACCTTTTAAGAAACTGGTAAGAAAATGGTTACTAAGGTCCTTCAAGCAACGCATAAGGGAATACTTCAGTAGCTAAGGGCAAATACTTAGAGATCAAAGAGTTGTCCCTTACGACATCCTAAGGAAATCCTAATGGTGAATTTATGCAACTCATTTTTTTTAAGGCATCCTTAGATAAAAATTTAAGGGCAACCTTAGTCTAAGTGGTTTTATGCAACCGGGCACAGTATTAAACCAATTTACATTATGTAAATTAACTCTGTCTTTACTTTTAAGTATAATTGTTTCATGCTGTTGAAATGTTCTGGTATGTGGAGATCTTTAACTAAACAGTGAAACTATTAATCAATTTGACACTGAATGACATGACATCTATCTTTAAAACATGTTTGACATTTAGAGAAGTGGTGTCCTGAAGGATGGAGGAGATTTGGATGCAGTTGTTACTTTAAATCTAATGAGAGGAAAACTTGGTACAAAAGCAGAGAGTACTGTCAGCAGAGAGGAGCAGATCTGGTGGTCATAAACAACAAAGAGGAACAGGTGAGTGTGTTTATTACTGAGTGACTGATCTTAGATGTAACTGCCAGTGATCTGTTACTTTGGATCTGTTTCCTGTCTTGACCCTGTCAGATTTATTAGCCCGTTTGTTCTGCCTTCAGGTCCCGACTTGTAAGCCGGTTCATTGACTACTGATTCTAGTAAAGTGCCTGTACTTCAACCTGCTTTGACTCTGTGTACTGTATGCCAACAGGGAAGTGGACCCACCACTTCTCAAGCAATATATAATTAGCAATGATAATGCAAAAGGAACTGCATGTTTAGTGTTCATAAGGAAGTTAACATTTCATTTTATCAGAATCTATTTTAAAAGAGAAATAAACTCATATGTTTTGAGAGTTTTTCCAAACATTTGAAATTGTCTTGTTCATTAAATGTTTATTCAAGTCTTCACACAGGGTTCTTTTAAAGTCCGTCTTGGTTAGTGGTTGATTAATAGGGAAGAGTAAAGGTTAGAATGAGTAGAACAAAATTATATTTACTGAATGCTGACAGAGACAGATTAGATTAGATTAGACACGATGATATATTTCTAAATATTCTTATTTAAGAGAAAAGTGTGAAAAGTGAATGAAAATTCAATGAACAAGACCATTATAAATGTTATTGGAAAAACCTGCAAACATTTATCTTTACTTCTCTTTTTAAAATGCATTCTGATAAAATTAAATGTTTACTTTCTTTTATTACACGGCTTTGTTAAATACTCGATTCTGATTGGTCAATCACGGCGTTCTACGGTCTGTTATTTCTTTATAACAGACCGATAACAGACCGTTGCTATGGACACACTCCTGATGTCAGACTCTGGAGGACCGTTTTGTTGTAAAATCATTGATTTCTTGAGTAAGTAGTCGTGTAATAAGTGGGATAATGTACAGCTAGCAGGTCATTGTTGTGAAAGAAACCCCTTCAGGTCCACCCCTCTGCCAAGTGCCGCACCGCCCTGTCGGGGTTTATTTCACACCATAACCGGTTCGCTGTACATTATCCCTTACATGAACACTAAACATGCAGTCTCTTCTGCATCATCCTTTTCTCTGCTGATTTAAATTCCATTAGAAATATGTTTTTATTATCATGCTGCTGTGTCCAATCTTCAGTGTGTGGTGAACAAGTGGATCCCCTTCCTTTTGTTCTGGCTGATTATTGTCTCTTGTCATCTACTAGGAGTTTATCATTCAGCTGAATATAAATGGAGAGTCCTGGATTGGTCTACGGCAAATATGGACACAAAGATGGGAATGGGAATGGGTGGACGGATCACCGCTGATGGACATGTGAGACAATTTAAAGTTTTTTTTCTTCAAACATCATTAAAATAAGTATGAAAAAGTAGAATAAAAACTAAATAACCTTTTTTATTGTATTTCATCGATGTCTGTTGTTTTAATGGACTTTAGAAATTGAATCAGATGAAAGAACCTTGATGCTTGAAGTTGCTTGATGAACCAGCACTATATTACCATACTACTGTATTCACTATACTGTAATACTCCAGGCTCCAGATCAACATGTGCTTGTAACCACATGGCCAGAGGCCAATGAAGTGCTGCAACAAAAAGTCCCAAAATAACTGCTATAAATGTATATTAAAGTCATAAACTATAAACATTTAATACTAGTAAAACTTTAAAAGACATGAAAAGCTACTGTCTGATGATGATAAATAATGTGTGACTTAATCAAAATGTAAAGTCTATGGGACAGGCTGCTGGGCTCATGAAAACAGACACTACAGTACTAGTAAGAGGAGGCACCACCAGAAAACAATGAATGGACGTCATCTTAGTGTTAGATATCAGAAAATACATAACACCTTGTTTTCTGGAGATGATTCCTTTAAATGTTAATCCCTTAAATGACTGAAAACAGAGATATAGGAGTACTGAAGAAGATTTCATTCTTTCATTGGCAGCCCTTACGATTTACAAAGCTTAAATTACATCAAAAAGTTGTAGTTGTTAAGATTATTGTATTAATTACAGATAATATACATATTTGAACAGTTTACTTAGAATTGAAAATAATCAGCTCTGTTTAACATTTTATTTGTTTTACAGGTTCTGGGCATCGGGACTGCCATACTCTGACGGCTACCAGGCTTCAACATGCTGCAATCAGGAAGGACAATGGACACACAGCAGATATGATAATAAGAACTGGATCTGTGAGAAATAGATTACCTGAATTCTTTGATGAAGGAGGGATGTGTAGTGTTGGGGTCATTTGTTTGGTTGTTTATTCTTTGTTGCATGTTAAATAACCTGGATTACATAGATATTGTTCCTCTGCCATAAAGTGCACAATCTGCTTTGTTGTCGTCCACACAACAGTACATGAACACCTACTCTGTATTCCTACAGGATTATAACAATGAAACTAGGGCTGTCAAAGTTAACGTGATAACGCGTTATCGCAAATTCATTTTAACGCCACTATGTCTTTAACTCATTAACTTCCCATTCTTAGGTTGTAGCGAGCTCAGTTTTAAAGCTGGAGTGAAGATACTGGCATCATATGAAACTAGAAAACCTCCTTTTGGGGAAGGAGGTTAAATAACGCTCCAAACTAAATTTTGGTGAGGAAAACTGTCATGGCCATTTTCAAAGGTGTCCCTTGACCTCTGACCTCCAGATCAGTGAATGTAAATGGGTTCTATGGGTACCCACGAGTCTCCCCTTTACAGACATGCCCACTTTATGATAATCACATGCAGTTTGGGGCAAGTCATTGTCAAGTCAGCACACTGACACACTGACAGCTGTTGTTGCCTGTTGGGCTGCAGTTTGCCATGTTATGAGAAGAATGACGTCAGAATGACGTTGTAGATATCTGGAATAAGAATTCGTGACTAGTCACAATGTAACTACGACGAGTCGAAATGCGATTGTGTATATCTCTATAATGTTAATTCCGGATAGCCAAGCTTAGCTATTAAATATTAAAATGCCTTGCCATACAGTACCTACCTTTAATGGTTTGTGGAAGATTTTTGTCTGGTTTTGTCTTTTTGTTGTTGTATTTTCTTCTAAGATGTATTACATTGTCAGTCTTAACACTAGCGGCCACTGAGAGTGAGTGACTTAACATATTCAGAAAAACTCATATTTTCGTCAGAAATTGTTACAAAACAAGCCAACAAAACTCCGCCCACAGAAATGCATCATCATGTTTACTAACAGAAAAAGGGGGTCTATAGGAATGCTTACAATGTGAAATGTGTTGATATTTCAGCTGACAAAAAAAACCAAAACAATAAAGCTGCAAGCAGCGATGATCGGGCCCTTGCCCCTTGCGTACGTCGGGGGTGATGGCAGGACGCCGGATGACGCGGCTGTGCATCTCCGTGACCGCCTGACACTGCGCTCACAAGTTAGATGGTATTGTTTGTGTGGTGTGTGTGGCGCTGGAAATGACACGCTAGATGGCGCTAGAGAACAACTCATTATACGCTATGGTTCTGTATATCATGTGTAGATCACACCATGTAAATCTCATGTAAATTGGATAATCTCTGTCACCTAAGGCTGACTTCCTGTTCTCAGTAGGTGGCGCTATGACTATAACTCAATATGGGCGTGTAGATGTCTTCAGGTTTGGACTCTTATACCAACATGTGAAATTTGGGGCACATTGGACAATGTAAACTCCAGTTACAACAGATTCTTGTGTCATGGCGTAACATGCAAATTGCCCGGCAATGCTGTTCAACAAAAACCCAAAAGTTTTGCAATTTACCATCATGAAGGTCTTGAGATCCTGCTGAAAAAATCTGAGATCGATCTGTTGAATCCTCTAGGGGGAGTTTCAAAAAGTTCCATACCTGTAAATTGCCAAATATGGCGTATAGTCACATGATCTATGACATCATCGTTCTAGGAATCGACTATTCCTTCACAATTTAGCTTCACATCAGCCGGAGGGTTATACCAACCACATTTGAAATCAATCCGATAAACCCCCTGGGAAGAGTTCTTAAAAGTTTGCATAAAATGCATGAAAAACACACGATATTCAAAATGTCCGACTTCCAGATGGGCGTAGCTAATGAAAGCCGATGGAAAATATTTCCGAAATGATGAGAGCAATGGGTGTACCAAATTTCATGAATACCAGAGCAACTATGTTCCAACTAACACCTTCCACGCATTAGGGGGTGCTATGGAGCCCGCTAAACACAAATGAAACCAAATGGTTTATATTCTCACATCTTCACAGGTTTCGATGTAGGCGCCAAGTTTTGTGTTTGTTTGAGTACACCAAAGCCGTTGTTTTAAGTGTAAAACATTTGTTTGGCAGCTACAGCAACTTTCTGAAAGCATCCAGATAGCAGAAAGCAGAAAGAGTTCACTTCCTGTTTTATCTGCTCTTTCTCAGAACAAGCATCAAAACACACCGAGCGTCGACAGTCATGACTTTGTTATCAGTTTTACTCACCACCGGGCCGGGCTCGCCCCGATCACCTCTGGCTCCTCTGATTCCTGGGCCGCCCTGGTTGAAACAAAATAAGCAGGAGTTGATTAGAGGTACTCAGTTAACACATTCAAATTCACAGTGTCTCAATAATGTGTGTGCGCATGTGTGTACAGATATCGTGATTTATTTTGTACGATTTTGAAATAGATTTTTTTAATGCCAGAATCGATATATTTGCTTCATTTGAGTCTATGTGGAGGTAGAAGGAAGTTACCGCTTTTATTGTTGTAGTCTGAGTAACGTGATGTCATATCCGTTCCAAAAAAACAAAACAAACCGCAGCGAGCCAAAACGAGAAAGTAGAAAACGGTGGAGGCATCATTGAAAATGAGGGCATGCCCTCAATGATTCCTTAAGATTTAAATAAAGGTTGAATGAATGAATGAATGATATTATCTCTCACTCAGTCATCTTCAACCTCTTATCCGCAGTCGGGTTGCGGGGGCAACAGCTCCAGCAGGGGACCCCAAACTTCCCTTTCCCGGGCCACATTAACCAGCTCTGACTGGGGGATCCCGAGGCGTTCCCAGGCCAGTGTGGAGATATAATCTCTCCACCTAGTCCTGAGTCTTCCCCGTGGTCTCCTCCCAGCTGGTCGTGCCTGGAACACCTCCCCAGGGAGGCGCCCAGGGGGGGCATCCTTACCAGATGCCCGAACCACGTCAGCTGGCTCCTTTCAATGCAAAGGAGCAGCGGCTCTACTCCGAGTCCCTCACGGATGACTGACCTTCTCACCCTTCTCACCGCTGCTCCGATTCGCCGGCCAATCTCACGTTCCATTGTCCCCTCACTCGCAAACAAGACCTTGAGGTACTGGAACTCCTTCACTCGGGGTAATGATATTATATTGTACAATATTATATATTTATTTTAGACCATTTCAGTAGAGAAATTAAATATGTCAATAGAATAGAAATAATTTAGTTTTACTTTCATACGGCTCGTTGTAGGCGGACGCTTTTTCAGCGTCCGGTATGTGGCTTTCAGTCCAAAATGGCGGAAGCGTAGCTCTGCTGCTGGCCAATGACGTTGCAATGCAATTAACTTTCACTTCTTATTAATATACGTTCTTTGGTATCAGATCAAATGCATGAACCAGGACTTGTCGAGTGTCTGATTGTGAGTGAGTTTGTATTTAATGTATTTGTGACCACTCACTGGTGGTCCAGCAGGGCCGGGGGGTCCTTTGCTGTCCTGGGTGCAGGTGCAGGCTTTGGGCATGGCCGGGCAGTCTGCCTCCTTCCTCTGGATGATCACGGCATGATGAAGAGGACACAAAGACAAAAAAGAAAAAAGATATGACGATGACATGGTGTGATAAATGATTAAATAAAGCAGGCGAAGCGGGAGTGTAACTTCATCACTGTACTGTAGATTTCAGTGAAAGCAGTTTCTTCAGATAACTTTGATTCCTTATTTGACGAATCTCTTGTTGAAACAGGAAATATCTGTGATATTGAGTTTTAATTTCCACTGATACAATGTTCTCAGGAAGGAAATGAGAGTACAAAATGTGGTATTTATTATTGTATACAAGTGTGCTACAGCATGCAGAAAAACTTTCACTTAAAGGGATAGTTTGGGTGTTTTGAAGTGGGGTTGTACTCCTCTCAGTACTCCCGTCTGCTTCTCCAAACTCCATCTACTGTAGGTGTTATCCACTGACTATAGAGAAGTACCTCATACAACCCCACTGAGAAACACCCGAACTATCCCTTTAAACATCACATCCGCCTTTATATGATATACGAAAACCTTTTAAAACAGGAGAAACATAATGTAAAAATGATATAAAAACGTTGCATGACAACAACAAATCTAAACGGTTCAAATTAACTGTTTCATATGTAACGGTAAATTCCTTTAAACTGTTCTTCAGTTGTTAACACGTATTCTGTGTACAGACATAGAGAGGTTTAGAGGAAAGTGAACTTCGACCTCACCAGACCAGGAAGTTCACAGCACTTGTCTCTGCCGGCCCACGAAGTGCTGCAGACGATGTCGAAGATCTGAAGCTGGAACTGCAGAGGACGATAACACACACAACAAAACTCAATACCACCAAAATGAACTGGGAAAAAAAAGTTTGGAAACTTGTGTTTGGTCGATTATTTCTTTGTTGTTACAATGCTAACAGAAGCGTAAATAAATAAGGGAATTAATACAAAGATAAATAAATAAAGAAGCAAATTAAAACAGAAATATTAATTTATGTCACATTTTATCAATTAATTAATGGCTAAGTTTATTTTTAATATAATTTTTGCTACATTTAATGACATATTTATTTATTTATCGAGTCATTTATTTATTAATTTATGATTTTGGCAGTTTACGTCCTCCGTAGACTATTAATGTGCATGTAAAGGTAGTCTCAAGTGTTGTAAAACTTCATGATTGAATTTACTGTTAATGCAGTCTGAAACCTTCTCTGAGGCTGGAGGGAAAGTAGACGTCGAGAACAAATGTGATGGAATCAACAGGGGAATTTAAATCAAAATGTGAGGAGAAGTTGAAGTGGTATTTTTATGTCACATGGCAGAAATAAAAAAAACACTAATGATCTCTGCAACTGCTACAAATCACTGGATGTCCCGAGGTATTTTAGCTCTGTGCAAATAACACTTTTAATCATAATCCTGTCTCTAAAAAAAGAATATTTACCTCAGTTTTACAGCTTTCCTCTGAACCGTTTTAACAAAGGTCTGTGTTTTCAGTTTGACTAAATAGGCGTGGTGAATTCTGAGGTGCAAAATTAGACTATTAGTCAGGTTCACCCGATGATTCACGGGGTTTAAAACACATTACAAGACTCAGCCTGCATTACTGAAATATTCAAAGAACCAAAGTAGAGAGAAGCTGCTCCTGGAGGCCGATGTACGGAGAAGAGAAGTTCAATTTGTTTTCTGGTTCTAGAAGCTCGCTGTACTGTGAGGTTGCCTTGTTAATGTACGTACGCGTAGTGAGTACGATCAATAAAAAGAAAGCATTAGCAGCTGGGTATCTCGTCTCAGATCAGTAGTTTGTTTTCTTCTGTAAAAAAAAACTTGGCAGCCCAGATTTGGCGACTCACACAACTGTGACCAGCGGAGAAAATGTAAAAAAAGAGAATGACACCCAGGTGAGGAGATGATTCAGGGAATTGTTCAGCGTCAGAGTCAATGTGACGGCTTTTCTCTTGATGAAACCGCTGCGACAGCATAAGATCAAATACTGTTGGCTATAATTCCTGCAAAGACGCCAGATGGCCTTTTTTTAGCCGATCAGGAGGAGGGTGTTTTAACTGTTATCAGTTCAGGGAGGTTTTTAGTCAACACGCTCAGTTAATGAAATCTTTACAAGCTGTTGATAGACTTCCTTCTTTCCTTCCTTCCAGGTACTCACTGGTTTCCGTTCATTTCACTTGACTATGAAAATCAACTTGAAGAGACTTGAAACATTTAGCTGCTTTTAATTTAAATTAAATTATTTAAATTACTGTCCTGTAGGTGTAAACAGCTTTCACACTAAGCGACGCTTTCTGTACTCCAACACAACAAACTCTCACATTTCCACCATGGATGTATTCCACTATTCCACCATTGTCTACTGGCAACACGTCACCTCGCCAGATTTCACAACGAGACTTCTCCTTGAGCGAGACTCTTTCCACGATGTCAGACACTTATAATAACAATCAGAGCCTGTCGTGGAAAAAAAACTATGGAGGACGGAACCTGCCAAATTAAAAAATAAATAAATAAATTACTCGATAAATAAATAAATATGTCATTAAATGTATCAAAAATAATATAAAAAATAAATGTAGCCATTAATTAATTGATAAAATGTGACATAAACTCGTTTTAATTTGCTTCTTTATTAATTTATCTTTGAATTAATTCCCTTATTTATTTACACTTCTGTTTAATTTTTTACTTTTATTTATTTTGGTATTTATTTTTTTAAATTTTTAAATGTATCTATTTGTTTTTGAATTTATTTTTTATTTATTAATCTATTTTTGCATTTATTTTTATTTATTTCTGCATGATTTTCCCCTTTGCATTTCCCCCATTATTTATTTCCCCAAACTTATTTATTTCTGTATTCTTTTCTTTCCACATTTCTATAAATAAATTAATTAAGAAAAATAAATGCAAAAAAAAAGGGGGAAATTAAACAGAAGAGTAAATAAATAAGGACATTAAGAGAAAGATAAATGAATAAAACAGAAATATTAATTTATGTCACACTTTATGAATTAATTAATGGCTACATTTATCTTTAATATTATTTTTGCTACATTTAATGACATATTTATATATTGATCGGATCATTTATTTATTTATTAATTTATTTTTGATATTGGCGGGTTTTGTCCTCCATAAAAAAAAAACACTTTTAGTGGATGTAAATGACGGTGGCAACTTGCCCAAATAGCACCATATTACAGCCTGTGTGTACAGCGCTCTCCCTCAATACTGGACCGGTTTGAGAAACTGTTGTCCCCATTTGACACTTTGACACCAAAACATGGAAAACTAGGGTCCCGGTAGGTTGAATATGTAGCACTGTGCATGTTTATATCAATGATAATGTGTGTGCTGTATGTGTGTGCTATATGTATGTGCTATATCATATCCTCACCGGTGCAGAGTTGTCCTTGTTCCCTCTGGAGCGAACCGTCCTGCCCAGAACTTCCATTCCGTCGATGGTGATGTTTCCCGCTGCGTTGATGGGTTTCTCGTCCACCATGTTGCAGTCGATCACCACTTTGGCGCTCGTCTTGCTGATTGCAATGTGAAGCTGCGTGAGAGAAAAAACATCGGACATGTTCACTCCACTTCTTTAAACTGGATTATTTTAATGCTGGACACCTGAAACAATGAATTAATAAATCATTGTTCATCACAGTTCATCAGTTTTTAATATGTTTCAAGCAGAATTTACTTTTCCTCATTTCAGGTCATTTTCCTGCTGTTGAAAATAAGCAATATGAAGATAGTAGTTTGGCTGAGGTGCAGCCATTTTTGATATTTTATAAACTATACAGTAGGGCTTCCCCTTCTCTGTTGATTAGTCGACTAATTGGTTGTTTTGGTCTTAGTCAACTAAGATTTCTTTAGTCGATTAGACCTTTTTTCTGCTTTTTCATGCTTATTTCTAAGAAACTTATGAGCACATCTCTAATAAACACATGATTTAAAGTGGTGCTTCTGTACGATTCTTTGTGGAGAAACTCAGTTTTTACAGATCTGTCCATTAAATCAACTCATCGATTAGTTGACTAAGAATTTCTTTGGTTGAGGACATCCCTATTGTACAGTAGACATCCCTGTGGAGGATCAGTGTGTTACTCTCTCCTATATTTGCAGCCTTTAGAGGGTTTTAACTCTGTATGCTGTGGTAATAATGATGATAAACATAATATAAGAAATGCAGCACAAAGTGCTTTACAATACGGGAAAATAGACATAAAATGAACTAAAAACAGGGGAAATAAGATGGAAAATAAACATACTTGATTAAATAAGATAGATTAAGATGAAATAGAATCGAACAATGCCTGACATAAAGATGGAAAATAAAACCCACTGAATAATAATCATGTTATTTAAATCAGTGCTCTATATTTGCAGCATGCACATATACATTAATAAACACTGCAGAAGCATCAAAACGTCTCTATTCTCTTCTGCTCTGTTCTTTTCTTTTCTACATCAGTGGTGGAGATTTGAATTTTTAAAATCTGGAGTGCACTCTCTACCAAAACAATGGTAGAACCAGTGGTAGAACCAGTGGTGGAACCAGTGGTGGAACCAGTGGTGAAACAGCGCCCTCTTCCTGTGTGGTGTTGTAAAATAATCAAGAAGATTTCCCCATAACATGGCAAACTGCAGCCCAACAGGCAACAACAGCTGTCAGTGTGTCAGTGTGCTGACTTGACTATGACTTGCCCCAAGCTGCATGTGATTATCATAAAGTGGGCATGTCTGTAAAGGGGAGACTCGTGGGTACCCATAGAACCCATTTACATTCACATATCTGGAGGTCAGAGGTCAAGGAACGCATTTGAAAATGGCCATGACAGTTTTTACTTGCCAAAATTTAGTTTGTAGTTTGGAGCGATATTTAACCTTTTTTACCAATGGATTCATTAGGTTTTCTAGTTTCATATGATACCAGTATCAGACTTTTCTTCTGCCTTTCTTTTGGACGTTTGGAATTTTTTTTTTTACTTTTTTCGAAAAGATTTTCAGCCATTTTCAGTCTTTTATTTAAGACCTTTTTTTAGACTTTTTTTTGTCATTTTTCAGACTTTTTCCAGACATTTTCAGACTTTTTTTCCTCGCCAAAATTTTGCATTAGTTTGAAGTGTTATTTAATGCCAGTATCTTCACTCTAGCTTTAAAACTGAACAAAAACGCAAGCTGTGTGGCATTACATTTGCATTATTATCGCATTCAATTTGGCAGCCCTAATATATATATATATATATATATATATATATTATGGATTAAAGTAGTAAATTTACAAGAAAAACAATCGCATGTTCTCTGAGAATAAAGTAGTAAATTTAAGAGAAAAAAAACGGATATTCTCTGAGATTAAAGTGGTAAATTTACAGGAAAAAAAGTTGTGTACTCTCCGAGATTAAATTTACGAGAATCTTGGAAATTCTGAGTATTTTCTCAGAATAGTAACCCCTGCCCCGGCTCCGTAATTCTTTTTTCAAGAGTTTTTTTTTAACCTACAATGGTCCTAATATGCCGTCGTACTAAATAGATGATGAAAGGAATGCATTGAAAGTTATTCTAATGAATAGTGAATTAGTGAATTTTGTTTTCACGGGGATGAGCGTGCAAAATGTTTCCATCCTCAATGAAGAAAAAAATAAATGAAATTCAAAATGCTGCGTCTTTGCTGAGGCTTATTGAGGATAATACTGTAACCTGATTTTTCCTCCAATATAACATTTTTTAAAGCACATCTACAGCTCCACAACCTGCTGGAACTGGGACAAAAATCAGGAGCGCACGCGGAAACGAAACTAAAATTACTTCCCTGAGCGACAACGCTATTTATAATAACACATACAGGAAGTACCGTCACCGTCACGGACAGTCACGAGCTGAACTGTGATGACGGATGAAACTCTGCCTCGCTGTGCTGAGCATCATTAACCCCTTCTCTCCTGTAACTCCTGTAACTGTAACAGAGCTGCGAGCTGCTGTCAGTGACTCTTATTGGTGTCATGGGAGCTGTACAGGCTTGTACATGCATACACATCGGAACCATTTAAACCGTCCTCTGTACCTTTATTTTGTTAAAGTTATTCTCTTGTTTATTTCCTGAACAGCTGCTGTGTTCACAGAAAAGGAGAAAAATAAAGAATCTAAACTGTGTGACCTTTTTGGAATATCTTTGGTTATCTGTGTATGTCTCTCTATAATTTCCCCCCCATTTTATTTTATTTAAATCTCCATTTTCTATAGGTTACAATTATAACTCACAACAGTGCGAATTAACTTGTATTATTAATATTCAAAACACACGCAGCTCTAAGAAAAACAGGCCATAAACCTAAAGAGTCTGCTCTGTAATTTGGATTCTATTTACTGAAGTTGTGAAGCCGAGAAATTACTGTTCAGCATCCACAGATGATTATAGTCGACGCAATTATACAGTTTGACAAACAGCAGGATGCAGACGACTAATAGCATCAATAGTGAGCTTCGTTTCCACGAGCGGTAATCAGTCTGTCAGAGAGGACGTTACTCCGTCTGACAGTTTGATGTCTCCATAATCTTCTGCTGGAGTTAGATGTGAACATCAGTTTTTATCTTCACACAGAGAAGAGAGAGAAGGACAGGATTCCTATAATAATGAGGAACTTCCTCAAATGAATGACTTACTCATCTTGAAATAAGGATTTAGTATCTCAAAATAATGAGGGACTTTCATAAGTCGTTATTTTAAGAAAGCTTCTCCATATTTTGAGATTTTAAAGTGACTTAGTATCTCAAAGTAATGAAATAATGACTTAGTCTACGTCATTAGTTCAAAAACGTTTCTTGTTATTTTGAGATACTATATCATTATTTCGAGATAAGTAAGTCATTCATTTGAGAAAATTTCTCATAATTTTGAGATAACAAGTCATTATTTTGCATTACTAAGTCATTATTTTAAGATATTACGTCATTATTTTGCATTACTAAGTCATTATTTTAAGATATTACGTCATTATTTTGCATTACTAAGTCATTATTTTAAGGAAGTTTCTTGTTATTTTAAGATATTAAGTCATTATTTTGAGATACTAAGTCAATATTTAAAGACACTAAGTCATTATTTTTAGATACTAAGTCATTATTTAAAGATATTAAGTCATTATTTTGAGCTATAAGTCATCATTTTGAGATACTAAGTCAATATTTAAAGATACTAAATCATTATTTTAAGATACTTAGTCATTATTTTGAGCTACTAAGTCATTATTTAAAGATATTAAGTCATTATTTTGAGATACTAAGTCATTATTTAAAGAAAGTTTGTCATTATAATGACTTACAGTATATGTTTTTGTTGAAGTTTTCCTCTTATTTGTTTCTTTTACTGGCTGAAATGGTCTCCCACAGTGTGTGTGTGTGTGTATAAATACAGACTGGTACATTTACAGCAGACATTGCAGGAGTCCCTCCGCCCTCCATTAGCACTGCACATCTCTAATATACTGTAAATCCTGTTGAGAGTGTGAAGTGTGAAGCATCAACGTCCTATCGGTCTAAAGGAAATATCTACCCTCTTGTCATATTTCCAACATGTCAGCGTTTCAGGAAGAAATACGACAGCCAGCCAGAAACACTCTGAGTTTATCTACCAAGTGTGAAAAGCGTTACGAAGCTGAGGGAGGACTGAACTTCTGTGACCCACGGGGGATCATTTCATCTTTTAACGTCAGACACGACAAGTCGCCAAAAGTTCAGAGACGACTATCGAATTAGTGATAATCACATAAAGCTACAGTCTACTGTATGTTATAGACTCTTCAGGTGGGCCCTGCAGGTATACTGTACTGGTCCTCTAGGAAGATAAAATCCACTATGTATGCAGTGACACACACACAGAGAGAGCTAGCAGGAGAAAAGAGGTGAAGAGGTAAGCAGGATAAGCTCTGCTGACAGCCAGCAGACAGAAGTGACTGCAGATCAGTCAGCGAGTCCCTCAGCACCGACACAACACGACAGTGAGCTGGTTCAGGATCAGGTTCAGGATCAGGGCATGACTGAACTACAGTCGGCCTGTCAGGACTCACACTGCTGTCTCACTGCTCGGCCACGTTTCAGATGAGATGAGAATGGAGGAGGAGGAGGAGGTGGAGGGGGAGGAGGAGGAGGAGGAAGGAAGGAAATTTGAAGTTTCTATGTTAATGGAACTGTTTGTAACTTCTTACACGTATAAATCATTGCGGGTCGGTGTCCCATGCGCGCTCGCGTGTGGCTACGCTGTTCAGACAAGACTCCAACACAAACTACACGGAAACACCAAAACCTCTTGGTTGTATCTAGTGAAGTCCGTCTGTTAAACAGTGTTGGCCGCGGTCGGAGGACGCGGGGGAGACCGTAGCTTTGGTCTCCAGGACCGGACTCTCTGCTGTACTCTGCTCCTCTGCCTGCCTTCACTCACACACCGCGCTCGTTCTCGCTCTTTCGCTCCACCTCTCACGTGCCTGCTGCTCACTCCACACTGCAGAAGAGTTAGTAGCTCTGAGAATATGTAGTGAATGTACAGTGGACGTTTGTGCAGAAATAACTGCTGCAGCTCCTCCAGACCAACAGAGGTTTCCCGTGTCTTGTGAAGTGACGGAGCTCCGCAGAGAGAAACGTTATCGTCTCCGACCAAAACTCCGGTGTCTCCCCCATTCCCTCCGGCCGCGGTCGGGAGGCTGAAGCAGGAAAAGCCAACACTAGGATCAGCATTGATTCATGGAGAGACGTCGTACATTTAGTTTAGTTTAGCAGGTTGTCCGCTGTATGTCTGCCCGGATTAACGATAGCGATTGCCCGATAAACAGAGTGTGTATTTGTGATACGTTAGCAGCTCTAGCATTGCCGGAGGCTTCTTACTCGCCGCCTCCGCCGCCGCACACACACACAGTCTGTCAGCACGACGTAACTTTACAGAGTGTCCGTGTGTGTGGCGGCGGTGAGTGTGAGGTTGTTGGTGGCGTTATAGCTGTGAACGTACGTGTAGCAGTGTGTGTACAGTTTATTTGTCGCTGAATGCTATGAAACTACTGCTACTAAAGTGACGAGCTGCTTAGCTTTTTAATTAATTATTAATATTTTTTTTAACCGTTTTAACCGACAGCGTTAATCTGTTAAAATGCTTAATGTCTGTTAACGGTTAAACAGTTAATTGTGAACATCCCTAAATCTCCTATATCAGATTTTTTGTCAGCTAAATTTACACACGTGCCGCATGATGGTTTTATGCTGCACACACAGCAGCACAGACGGTAATGTCACAGCCACACACACACACACACACACACACACACACACACACACACACACACACACACACACACACACACACACACACACACACACACACACACACACACACTCAACATGTCGTTGGTGTGGACATTCTTCAGCGCAAGTGAAGAAGACATAAAGCTCACAATTTGGAAAGTAAAACATGTTAGATAGAGTAGTACTGCAATTCATTTTATTTTGAGATGTGTTTGAGTGAGAGAAGGTCCTGTAACTGTGTTATTTAATAGTCAATGTGTTATTGTGGAAATTCTCTTCTCTTCTCAGGAAAAAGAAAATATAAATCCCTGGCTTGAACTTTTGAAAAATTGGAAATTGGACAAGAAAATTGCAATAGGCACATCTCTAATTTGAACTACCTCTCAAACAACCATGTTGCTGCTGCTGTCACATTCATCTGTACATCACTATGAGAACAATCTCACCCCTAGTCACAGCTGTGTTCACACTAATGAACAAAAGCAGGAATAACACTCGTCACTGATGATCAAAATGTGTCACTGCAATGTCAAAGACTGTTCACTTATCGATCAATGAGTCAGCATGTGAGGAGTCAGTCAAACAACACAGGACTAGGAGGGACTCTGACCTTATGGAAGCTGCCGTAGAAGAGTTTCTTGATTTCTGGCCCTTCGAAGGTGACCGTCTGGAACTCTCCTTTGTAGTCGTTGTTGAAGAACGTCAGAGTCTTTCCTCCGTCTGCAGGAAGACGCAGGAAATACACGTCAACAACTAAATAAAGCACTGCTGTGGATTAGTCCTGATGCTGAGTGGCACCTTACACGTTACTAAATCCTTTTTATTTATATTAAGGCTGTCAAAGTTAACACAATAATAACACAAATTTGTTTTAACGCCACTAATTTATTTAACTCATTAATGCAACTTTGCACTAGAGTGAAGATACTGAACCTAGAAAACCTAATGAATCCATTGGTACAAACCATGTCGTACTAGCTTGTTGTGAAAGGAGATTAAATAACGCTTCAAACTAACGCTAAATTTTGGCGAGGAAAAAGTCTGAAAAAAAATTCCTGAAAATGTCCAGAATATATCAGAAAAAAGTCTGAAAATATCCGAAAAATGTCTGAAAATTGTCTGAAAAATGACCAAAAAAAGTCTGAAAAAAGTGTGAAAATGTCCGAAAATCTTTTCGAAAAAAGTAAAAAAAAGAAAGTCCAAACTTCCAAAGCAAAGGCATAAGAAAAGTCTGATACTGGTATCATATGAAACTAGAAAACCTAATGAATACATTAGTAAAAAAGGTTAAATAACGCTCCAAACTTGCGCAAAATTTTGACGAGGAAAAACTGTCATGGCCATTTTCAAAAGGGTCCCTTGACCTCTGACCTCCACAACTCTGATACGACAGACTGGAAATCCTGCAGCGCTATTTTTCTTTTTTTGCAATATAGAAAGATACAGCTTTAATTACATAAACCTGGAATTATAGAAGAGATTTACTTCCCCCTCATTATTCCAGCATCCTCTAATTTGTGATACTTGACACTCGGCCTCTTATTTCACAGCCGTTTAAGTTTCAGGGGAGATTTTTGGTGCCGTGTGATTTCAACTCTGTTTCAGTGACTTTTTGCACTCTGACAGGAAAAGTGAATATATTCATAAAGCAGCATATTTGTCCACTCCCATGTTGATAAGAGTATTAAATACTTGACAAATCTCCCTTTAAGGTACATTTTGAACAGATAAAAAAACGTGCGATTAATTGTGATTAACTACGGACAATCGTGCGACTAATCGTGATGAATTATTTTCACCGATTGACAGCCCTCATTTATATTAATTGGAGGTCTGTAAAGGACAGCGTTTACCTGAACCGCTCTTGCATGAGAGCATCTCTTGTGTTTTATACATTCAGTTCATGATTGTGATGGATTTATAATCATATAAATAAAGCAAAAAAACTGAAATAAATGTTGATTTGTTTTCAGCGCCCAGTGACCCCAGACTCACTGTCCAGGATGACTCCCACCAGCGGCTCGTTGTTCTTGTTGAGGATCTCCCAGAGGGCGAAGGGCTCCTCGGGGGTGTCGGGCAGCAGCCTGAACAGCAGGGTGATGGTGTAGTCAGACGGCAGCCCTTCAGGATGGATGAACCTGTGAGCCACAAGGATATGAGCTTGATTTAGTGTGGCTTTATCTGGATACAGTCAGTAGTCCGCTGGAGATATCAGAGCTCATATTTTGATGAGAGAGGAGACTTGTGATAAATATGTCTGTGCACCTGGTCGGCTGTGCCAGGAAAGCGTCGCTGTGCAGGTGGAAGCAGGGGAAGGTGTTGAAGGTGCCGGGTACCATGGAGACGCCAGAGACGCTGCCGTACCGATTCTCCACCAGCCCGAACAGCTCCATCATACGGAAACCTGACGACAGGAGGAAGGAACGTCGTATAAAACTACAGTTAACGATTCATTGTTGGTGCAATCAACATGGAGCTTACCTTTTCACGAAATAAGATTTATTTCTCCAGGGCACATCCAGTGATTTTAATATTACAAGTCAGTGATTTTAATCCTATTGAAGTGCACGAGTGTGTGATATATTTCTGCTCCCATCACAGTAATAATTACAGAACCAAAGTGACTGGACTTGATTCTCCCTCAGTTTGGTACTGATGTTAAAAACAAAATGTCCCGGAGAGACACCTTGTATTTCAAAGGTGTATCTTAGTTTTTTAAAAGGGACATATCATGCTCATTTCCAGGTTCCTACTTTTATTATTTAATACTATTTTGGGTTTCTACATGCTTTAATGTTCAAAAAACACTTTATTTTCCCCATGCTGTCTGTCTGAATATACCTGTATTTGACCTCTGTCTGAAACGCTCCGTTTTAGCTCCTGTCTCTTTAAGACCTCGAGCATCAATAATGTAAGAATTTCCTGAAAATGTAATAGACACACCTCAAAGAACCTCTTCCTGTTTGAGTTCAGTGTGACATTGACATCAGTCTTATTTATGAAATCAGATGGCAAAGGGAAAAAAACAATTGACCTTTTTGCTAAGCTCCTCCCTGAAACAGCCACTGTCCAATACTCCGCCAACAAATAAACCCATAGTTTGAATGTTACTCTAAAGTGCAGATTGTAGTCCTTTCTGTCTACTTCTCTCTGATGTTTCCTAACTATAATTCCAGAAATCTGCCACTATTTCCTTTTGAATATCTCTCAAGGACATCATTAAAAAAACGCTGTGTTGACATGCCGGATGCAAAAGCTCGACAGGCCTAGCAACAGTAACCGAGGGGGGAGAAGCTTAGCGAAGGGTGAATTAGAAGACTCAGAAAGTTCACCAAATGGGCTGCTGTTAACGGTTGGTGTATGTTTTTCTACTCCTCCTAGTGGCACCAATATTACATGACAATGAGCAACATAAATAGATATTCTGTTTGCATAAGGGTCTTGAAAATAAGCAGCTGCAAATACGACCGTCAGGGTATTCGGGGTACTTGTACACACTGTGTAATATCCAGGGGTTTCTCTTTGAGTCTTACCTGGTGTCGTGCTGCCGCTCATCGGTACCGACGGACAAGCTGGGCAAAGAAACAAAGGTGAGTTTGATTAAGAAGACACATTCCTTCAGGAAATGTCACATGTAACACGTTGATCTCTCCCAGGATCACATCCGAGATGAGCGTCGTTGGTTACTTACTGGCAGTGGCGGCCTCACACACAAAGGTCACCAGCTTCTCTTCGATCTTCGTGAAGGCGTCCAGGTCGTCCACGAAGAAGACGTGTCTGTCGCTGGGCTTGCTGGCGATGCTCACCAGCTCCCCGTAGTCGGCGTCAGCGAAGCCGATAGCAAACACAATGTACCCTTTACAGGAAGTAGAGATGTATAATGTTTAATTATTTAGCTTTGTATTCATTCTGTTATTTATTGACTCTTCTGTTTAATTTCTCCTTTAATTTATTTTTGTATTTATTTGTATTCATTTTTACATTTATTTGATTATTTTTGCACTTATTTTTATATTTGCATTTAATTTTTTAATTTGTATTATTTATTTTATATCTATATCTATATCTAGCTTTATTTCTTTGTACATTTCTTTGTGCATTTCTGTGTCATTATGCAAAGGAAAATAAATAAATACATACATTTAAAAATTAATACAAAATAAATAAAAAACAAGTGCAAAAATAAATACATTAATTAATTGATAAATTAATTAATTAAAAATAAATAAAAAAATAGGTGAAAAATAAATAAATTCAAAGATAAATAAACACGTTTAAAAATGAATAGAAATAAAAACATAAATAAATAAAGGAATATTAGGAGTAAATAAATAACGGAATTAATACAAAGATAAATAAATAAAGAAGCAAATTAAAACAGAAATATCAATGTATGTCATATTTTATCAATTAATTAATAGCTACATTTATTTTTTATTTACTGACATATTTATTTATTCATTTATTTTTTTTATCTTAGCAGGTTCCGTCCTCCATGACTTTGGCACACATAGATTTTTATGCCGAATAAATGTTTACGGCGATGATGAACCAACTATAATATTTGATGTGAATATAAATTATATTTAGTGCTGCTGTTTCCATCTGTTGACGTAATTATTTAAAATAAAATGACTACCTTTCTCAAATCCTGAAATCCAAACTGGATATCTTATTGTCTTATTTCCTAATAAACAGCAGAGCTCTGACCTTCCATCTGCATCTCCTTGGAAACCTTGTTGACATCGTCCTGAGATCGTCCGTCGGTGAGGACCACAAGGACGTTGGGGATCCCCCTCCTGACTCCTCCCTCTGTTGTGAAGATGTGTTCCTTCACATGCTGGATGGCTCGACCTGATTGGACGGACGATGCAAACCATTTATAATAGATACTGGTATCATATGAAACTATAAAACATAAAGACTCCATCGGTACCAACCATGTCATACTAGCTTGTTGTGAAGGAGGTTAAATAACGCTCTAAACTTACACTAAATTTTGTCGAGGAAAAACTGCCATGGCCATTTTCAAAGGGGTCCCTTGACCTCTGACCTCCAGATGTGTGAATGTAAATGGGTTCTCTGGGTACCCACGAGTCTCCCCTTTACAGACATGCCCACTTTATGATAATCACATGCAGTTTGGGGCAAGTCATAGTCAAGTCAGCACACTGACACACTGACAGCTGTTGTTGCCTGTTGGGCTGCAGTTTGACATGTTATGATTGGAGCATATTGTTTTATGCTAAATGCAGTACTTGTGAGGGTTTCTGGACAATATCTCTCATTGTTTTGTGTTGTTAATTGATTTCTAATAATAAATATATACATATATTTGCATAAAGTAACATATGTGTCCACTCCCATGTTGATAAGAGGATTAAAAACTTGACAAATCTCCCTTTAAGGTAAGTTTTGAACTGATAAATGTGCGATTAATTTGCGATTAACTATGGACAATCATTGGATTAATTAACAGCCTTAATTGAGAATACAAAAATAATCCTCATCTCCTCCATTTTAAATCACCAGACTGTATTTTGATCACAGGATTTTCTCCAGGATGTGATGTTGGGTGCAGGATGGACCACACAGAGTTGCTGCATGGTTATTACATTTCAATAAAGGCCTCAAGTAGCACCAGGCCCGTCCAATAGAGCCAGTAATCAAATCCTGTCCAGGCCTGTGGGAACACTGGGAGAGGGAGTCTTAATTGCAGCTGATTGAGTGCTCTTAAACTCCCCAAACCGGGACTGGATTGGTGTTTGACAGTGTGACATTAGCAGAGGGAGAATTCCTCCACAGCAGTGACAAACCTGAGAAACTGACTCTGATTAATGACTCTCCCTGCTTCCCCCACAGACCTCCTCTCATTACACACACTCAAGAAATACAGGCCTCCGTGCATCTTATACACGCACACACTAGGTTGTAGGCATTAATGCAAACACCTTCTTATTTGTTTTACATGAATGTATTCATGAAGACGTTCACGAGGGCAGGAAAGTGTAAATGTTTGACTCGCATATTGACACAAGAGCACACAGATGTAATTGTCTGTGTGGTTGCCTGCTGCTAAATAAGTATTGATAATAGTGTTATAGGAAGCTGTGTGTGTGTGTGTGTGTGTGTGTGTGTGTGTGTGTGTGTGTGTGTGTGTGTGTGTGTGCACACGTTAGACTGTTGCTTCGTCTCACACATTGATTTCTTCTGGGAGAAAAGCTGGATTTACACATCCCGACTGCTCTCTCGTGTGTTTCCTGAAACTCTACCAGACTGCAATAATAAAATTCATCCTCCGTTCAGTAACTGAGGAGCAGTCCTACCACAGAAACGGTTCACAGCTCTCCTCATTACGTTGTGTATTTGTCTTCCTCTGCTGCACGCTCACCCGTCTTGGTGTTTCCTCCCTTGTAGGAGATCCCGTTGATGGCGTCCAGCAGTCGCTCCTTGTCGCCGTACGAGTTCAGTTTGAACTCGGTCCGGGCGTCGTCGCTGAACTGAGCGATGGCCACCTGTCAGATAACAAAGGAACATTACTAATCAGTAGGGCAGACAAAGTAAACGCGATAATAACCTGGCATCATATGAAACTAGAAAACCTAATGAATCCATCGGTACCAACCATGTCGTACTAGCTTGTCGGGAAGGAGGTTAAATAAGGGGTCCCTTGACCTCTGACCTCCAGATATGTGAATGAAAATGGGCTCTATGGATACCCATGAGTCTCCCCTTTACAGACATGCCCACTATGATATCACATGCAGTGTTTTTATGCTAAATGCAGTACCTGTGAGGGTTTCTGGACAATATCTGTCATTGTTTTGTGTTGTTTATTAATTTCCAATAATAGATATATACATTAATTTGGATAAAGCAGCATATTTGTCCACTCCCATGATGATAAGAGTATTAAATACTTGACAAATCTCCCTTTAAGGAACATTTTGAACAGATAAAACATGTGCGATTAATTTGGGATCAATCACGATTAGCTATTTTAATCGATTGACAGCTTTAATATAAATAAATATTGCTCTACACAGGAGCGGCGGGTGCAGTCAATACTGACACCAACATAGCAGTTCTCAGTGGATTACCATTGATGCTCTCTTTCTTTGCTCTGTCTCTCCTGCCAGCACAACAAGTCATCACTTTATACAGAACAGAGACAAGCATGAAAAAGCTGCTGTGATTCACCATTTAACTGGCAAAGTGCAGCTTTTGTCATGTTTCCCCAAAGAAAACAGAGCTCCAAGTCTTCATCTCTGGTTGTTCAGAGGCATTTTATGTTATTTTTTTGTAGTATTTCTGTCAATCAAACAGCGCGGATGGAGAGCTGCCACAACACCAGGTGTTTAGGATATAACAGATGTCACCTTTTTACCTACATTTCCGTTTCAAGAATGCTTAATAAGAGAAAGCAAGATCCACAACAACATCGTTTGTGGTACCTGTGTGCCATCCGGGCCGATCTGGTCCAGAGCTCCGGTGGTGCTGTACAGGAAGCGGATGATCTTCAGGAAGTTTTCATCACCGATACTCCAGGAACCGTCAACCAGGAAGACCAGGTCCGCTTTGGCCGCCTTACAGACTGGACAAAGAGGAAGAGGGTGAACGTTTTTGTTTGTTTAGTTTTTTTGCTTTTTCGACAAGGATGAAAAGATAAAACGAGGACAGAAGAGATGGAGGATGGATGTAAACAAAATATAGGGGTGGAGATAGAGGAGGATGCAGATGAGACAGTCGGAGTAATGTGACGTAGTATTGATAGCGTGAGAGTCCGTTCAGGGCAGGAGGGAGGAGAGGTGGACGGGTCAAACAAACACAAGACTTTCAACCAGGAGACCGCTGTTAAAGTCCTGTGTGAAACTGCAAGTTGTCATGTCAGTGGTTAGTCACGTGACTTGGTGTCGTCAGTCCCGTGAGTTGCTTGTCAGTGAAGTTAACGTCAACAACAACCATTTCCTAACCCTAACTAAGTGGTTCTTCTAAAACATGCAGAACACGCCAGCCGTGCAGCTTTCATCCTTTTATCCAAGGTGTTTGGGAGGTTGTGCTCCTGACACGCCTTCCGTTACTAAGCAACCAAAACCTGCATGCTGCAATGACGATAATAATGTTGAGGTAATTTAGCAGTAAAAGCCTCACTGAATGAACTAAACAAAGGAAAAACAAAGATAAATGGATTTCCAGCACCGTCAATCCGTCACAGTAGCTTTACTGCTCCATGTGTCAGTCTAGCGGTCGACCTTTCAACCGGATGTTGTGACGTTATCGGTCAGAAAGGGTGAAGCCAGTAAAATAGTCCGTGAGACAGATCATAAAACTCTGGGTAGCCCTGCACTAAAAATGATTAACTTCTCCATATATTTACTGTAGACTGATGCTACGGCGTTCCAAAAGTTGAACTGTGTTCATGTCGGGGTGCAGCCATCGCGCCCTGAAAAATAGGCTCTTGGGAACGATGCGCTTGGATTTGAGGGTGCAAAAAAAGGCAGCGTGTGAACTGCCCCTAAACATGACTTCCTGTGAAAACAGAAGTTTATTTTGAAACGACACTATGCATGTAACGAGCGCATATTGACACGCCGTCCCTGGTTTGTCCAAAAGTAACGCAAGAGGGGTACCTAGAGCGTCGGTCTCCGATGCCGAACGTGTTGTTTGAACACTCAGATCTATTTTCCTTATGGTCTCATGTCTCTCTGATTGTTGTAAAATCTTCATTAATGTGAATATATTTGTTCTTATTTATTAAATAACTTGATATGATGAGTCTGAACTGTAGAGAAATACTTTAATATTTTTGTTATATTTGGTCAACTTCCTTTTTGTTTCGTTTGCTGGAGGGCGATTTAAAGGTGGCTCCTAACCCCTCAAAAATATCCATTCATTTCTCTGCTTTCTTTGTTTCTTGTCGTTGTTTTTCTTATTCTATAACTTTGCTTTCGTTTGTGTTTTATCACCGTTCAAATAAACCATCTTTGACTTGATTTTGGCAGATGACGACTCAGGAAGAAAATCCGCTTCAGAGTGAAATAAACTTTTTGATTGATTCGATTAAAAAAAGGTCTCAACTTGTAAATACGTTAAACTCATTAAAAGTTGCCTCCGTCGTTCTTCACCAATCATTTCCTGCTCTCCTCTAATAAAATCACATTTAAGGGTCAAGCCGCTGCCGGATTGATCTGCAGCTTTAATCTGCTCTTTGTTTACTGCACACATTTACTTAATAAACTGATTCTCTTTCACAATAAAAGCCCAGCCTGCGGCTTGCATTGATCCGGTGTTCTGAGGGGGAGAAGTGCTGATATAGATTTATTTTAAGTTACTTAATTTCAGCTGCATTAAGTCTGCAACCATGCTGCAACCTCGTAACTCTCCATTTGCTGGTAAACATGAGACAAAGAGGGATTGAGGATTAAGGATTAATAACTTAAAATCTAATCTCATACTACATAATTACAGTTCATTGGAGTATCCACATACATCTTCAGAGAAAAGGAGACTTCACTGTGTCTCAGCCACATACTGCACACTAATGTTAACAAAGTTTTGAGGCTGTAATATATTCAAACTAGAAAACATTTTAACTCAAACATGCAGAAGATCCTAGTTTGGTTTTAAAATAGGTACATTTGTTACTTACGTACGGAAGCTAAGTTAAGTTAAGATGACTTCCTCTTAATTACTACAGCCACTAAGGGTCGCCGCCTAACCTTGTCTTGTATTCGTATCGGTGATAAACCATGTGTATAGATGATAACGGCCTTTTGAACTTACTACTAGGTGTAGCAGGCCCCTACTCACCCATATCTATGAGGCTGATAACCCTTGATAAGGCCTATTTAATCGGCTGATAACATTGTACGCTATATTTAGAATATTTTCACAGCTTTACGTCGCCGTCAGACAGCCCTTTCTGACGGGGAACTGAAGCTTAGTTCTCTATGTTCTCGTCAAAGCCACCAGACTCCGTTGGCAAAAACAGTAATATTTTACAGAAATTGCTGGTCTACCGCTGCCTCGACCGGTTAGTTTGTTTGTGTTATTGTGTGACTTTGGTTAGTTCAGATTCACTAAAGTCACACAATAACGCAAACAAACTAACCGATCGATGCAGCAGTAGACCAGCAACTCTCGTGTTCTTCGAGGCAAAATTACTGTTTTTTTTCATTGGAGTCTGGCGGCTTTGAAGAAGAGCGTAGATAACGGATTCAGTTCCCTGTCAGAAAGGGCTGTCTGATGTCAAGGTAAAGTGGTGAAAATATTCTAAATATAGCGTACACTTAAAAATGAATTAAATCTTTTTAGATGTCTAAAACACATTTTGCTGCTGCCCCCGTCCACAGCAGGACATTACTTTACTCCCGTGCTGGTACTCCTAGGTAGGTAATACACTGACTATAGAGAAGTACCACAACCACACTGAAAAAAACATCTGAACTATCCCTTTAAGGACTTCATGTCCAACATGTCCAATTTGTTACATGTTTATTGGGCAGTTTCACCTTCCTTCATAAAACTAAAATATCTTATGAACAATAAGTTTCCATCATTTAAAGAAAGGACTTCTTCTCTTACAGGGTGATTGAAAATGATGAATTTAAATATTAAAATAAGACGTGTACTGTACACTGATGATGTGTTTTGTTTACTGTAACAGTGATGCAGTGTTTTAAAATGTTGATTCTGTGGTGACAGATGTGTGAAGAACGTGAATTAGATTTTTGTGGAGATGCTCAGTTTTACATTTATTTTAAATTACCCCTCTGGTGAAGATTTATCTCTGTAATTCTATGTCATCTACTGTATGTGTGAGATCATTTGAACTGAAAATGATCCCTACCGTTCTTCACACATATATAAATATAGATCTATATATGAGCCTGTTTTTATATGCCATAATTTAGTGTGTGTGTGTGTGTGGGAGGAGAGCAGTTAAAGCTTATTTACTCATACAGTGTGAGTGTTGACTGACACTAAACGGTCGTCCTCACATGTGCACACACCTCAAGCTCTTCATATAGCAACTGACATGTCACATTGTGATTTATATAAGATGAAATGTGGGCAGACAGCGAGCTAAACTTAGTTTCTCTGTCAGTGAGAGAAGAAAGGAAAAGGAAAGGAAAGAACGCATTCAGATAAAAAGTTTGACTTCTTTAGACGACAGTAATCAGTTTTTATGTTTAACAAAGAACTCTCTAATTGTCATGTGGGCGTGTTGAACAAGCTAAAGCTTTGTGCTAATGTAAACATTATACGATTTTATATGTCATATTAAATATTTGTTAATAATTACCAAATTATTTGTAAATCTTTAAGAAATCGTTTGTAAAACATTTCTAAACATTACATAGACAGATGGACCAGAAATCAATTATTAACCATTAACAAACTATTAAGTATCTATCTAAATAATGTTTATAGATGTTTCACAAAGTATCTATTAATCATTTAACAAGATGATATAATAATCAGTTGCAACTTTATCCAAATAATGTTTATAGACGCTTAATAAACCAGTTATTAACCATTAACAAAGTGTTACTAATATCTATCTATGTAACGATTAAAAATATTTTACAAATAATTTCTTTAAGGTTTACAAGTAATATCTTAATCATTAACAAATACTTAAATATATAGTATATAAAATGTTATAATGTGTATGTGCAACAATCAATTATAGCATTAATATTAATTCATATACATTATTAATTATAATTGTATTGTTTGTCAACAGTAAAAATAACTATTAAATAAGTTTAATTAACTACAAATTTACCATTTATGAATGTTTGATGATTATTCATTACCAAAAATTATGGTTATTATGAAGTGTTCTTAGTCAACTAAAGACCAAAACGGACGATTATTTGACTAATTGAATAAGAGGGTGTAGTGGAGTAGAAGTTTAAAGTAATATAAAATAAAATACTCAAATATAATGACATCAAAACTGTACTTAAGTACTTCATCAAATGTACTTTGGTAATTTCGGCTGCAGTTTATTCCTGAAACAAAGTGACGTCACACTGCAAATAAATATAAATATGAAACAAACAGATCATTAAAGTCAATACATCAACATCAGGAAATTAACAATCAACAATAATAAACAGTATAAAAATCAGCTGTTACCTTCCTTGGCAGGGGGGATTGTGGGTAGCGGCGTGGTGGTGGGGGGCTTGGTCGGTGCCGGGGTCGGGACGGGTACTGCGTGGAGAGAAT
This sequence comes from Sebastes fasciatus, assembly GCF_043250625.1. Taxonomy (NCBI): domain Eukaryota; kingdom Metazoa; phylum Chordata; class Actinopteri; order Perciformes; family Sebastidae; genus Sebastes; species Sebastes fasciatus. The sequence continues at coordinate 29,104,789 of NC_133811.1, forward strand.
AAACGAGTCGCACATGAAGATGTGTAAACCTGCAATCATGACCACATTCATCGTAAAACAATCACCACCCTGAAATTAAGTTTCCCCTCTAAAACATCTGGAGAGCCGAGAGCCCAGAGCCTCAGACGGCCCACGGAGTCTCACATCTAACGTATAGAATGTGTAAAATAACCACGTTCAGCTCTGTGATTTCAGCTCCTGTATAATCTGGTAGATTGATCACAGCGTCGGCCGCCATCTAAATCAAACTCCAACTGTCTCTACTTTCAACTCCTTACCTTTACTCTTACCTCCCAAACACACACACAAACAGCCAGTTTACTCACTCAGTGCTGTTTGGGCAGTAAATCAGCTACCTGAGGCTGTGAATTACTTGTGATGGCAGGTGGGGAGCGTTCAGTAGCGGCTGCCTGCAGCGATTGGAGGAGTCATTTGGAGAAAAGTCTCTGGCTTTCATTTGCATCAAAACAAAGCAATAAATCACCGTGGAGGCTCTCTGCAGAGCTACAGTACTATACAGGACGGAGGGGAGCAGCTTCAAGCTTATGAATACCTGCTTTCTGTCTTTATTCTTTCCTTTCTTTTATCTCTGTGGTTATCTCTTTTTTTTCTTGCTTTCACTTCTCGAGCCTCTCCTCCCTTTTGTTTTGTCCTGACTTCATTCATTTCAGTATGCTACAGGTATGAACCTGCAGAGCCTTTTAAATGTGCTCCTGAAAGGTAATCCATCTCAGGAAACATTATGCCTGCTATAATTTTTGTCAAGCATTCATTATAATTGTCTAGCAAATACAACGCAGCGTTTACAAATCAATCGACACCTTCAGATACATGCAGAAACATAATAACTCTGACTAACTGAACTAGAATGTTACGCTCAGTTGGTCGGATGCTGGAAGCAAAGTTTCAAGTCTCTGCAAACTGATGTGCACCGAAACAAAGAGCTGAAGAAAGATCACGTAACATCTTTAAAGGTACAGTGTGTAGCATTTGGTGGCTTATAGCGGTGTGGTTGCAGATTGCAACCAACTGCAGCAAAACGTGCAAAACGGCTGGGTGACGGTAAATAGAGATCAGCGGGTGTGGTGATTATTAAATACCAATACAGTCTTTTTTTCGTGACGCTCAGCACGACTTACAACAACGAACTTTTTCAATTTCCGCTCCAGTCTATTCAAAATAACACTACTTAGTTAGGCTTAGGAATAGATTGACTTGGTTAGGCTTAGGCAACAAAACTACTTTGTAAGGTTGAGGAAAAGATCACAATTTAGGTTTAAATAACACCGGAAGTGCTGAAACTTAGATACGGAAATTACGTGACAAATAAATCAACTTTGACTTCCGGTTTCACACGGGACACGTACACCGGTCTCCTGGGTGAAGGTCCTGTGGTTTTAGACCCATCGATTCACCCCGACCTCCTCCCTACACGGCGTTCACTGCTCTTTATACTTCCTGCTTCACAATTACGTTTATTACAAACAAATTGATTTCGAAAAAAAAATTGAAATTCTTGTCTATGTACACGAATCAGTACATTAAATTTCATGACTATTTCGCGGACTGCTGTGCTACTGGTACTTGTACTTAGCTCCACTCTCTCGTGTCACTTCTGGTTCCCAAAAAAACAAGATGGAGATGGCCAAAAACCAAGATGTTGATGTGAATGCCGAATTTGAAGAAATTTCCTCCACGCGTTGCTGACGTACGCGTCGAATTGAAAATGAAACAGAAAACACGCCGTCCCTCCCTCCTCCCTCCCCCCCAGACAGTGGGTCTTGATTAGTGTTTGGGGCTGCCGGTGCAGAACAAACGGCTCATTCTGAAAGGAAGGAAGACGACTCGGCTCTCGACGCTCCCACGAGGATAAAAGAAGCTTTATGTTAAAATGACATGATCGTCCTCCCAGCCTGTAGTGGGCTTCTTTCATACACAATGACAGCTGACAGCAGTTTTCTGTACGAGTGTGTTTGTCGAGCATGTGTGTTTTCTGCTATATTGTTATTATGACACACGCATGGGCACATTTAAATGGGAGTTTGGGACATCGTATGAAGGAGGTAAAGTACTTGATGTGTCAGTGGTGGATGTATGAGTGTGCTTGAGTGTTACAGCCTCACTTGAGAGACAAACGTGGTGCGTTTATGTGCATTAGCTGTTTCTGCTAAACAACTGAGGGAATTTCTGAATAAATACAAAGAGAGAAAGATGCTTCATTTTACTTCAACAACACCTTGTTATATATGTTATTGTATACAGTGTTCAGTGTTTTGCTTTTGCTGATTAGTCAGACACATTTAATTCCAAGCTGAAGCAATTCTCAGGTGTTTCTGGATTTAAATCTTACAGTTAAAAATGATCTTTTTACGGTTATGAATGTCCTACTTAGGCTACTTTGGCACTTATGGCCATTGTAGTTAATAATAATAATTGAGGAACCTGGTAAGGGGGTTAATATTCCAAGAAAAAAACTCTGAATTTCCAAGATTAAAGTCATAATTTACGAGAAAAAACTTGGATATCCTCTGTGATTTAAGTGGCAAATTTCCAAGAAAAAAACACAAATTTGCGAAATTATAAAGTCGTAAATTTACGAGAAATAAACTTGGATATTCTCTGAGATTAAAATGGCAAATCTACCAGAAAAAAATCACAAATTTATGAGATTATGAAATCGTAAATTTACGAGAAAATAAACTTGGATATTCTCCGAGATTAGCATGGCAAATTTACGAGAACATTTTTTTTTTTTTAAAGATTATAAAGTTATAAATGTACGAGGAATAAACTTGGATATTCTCTGACATTAAAATGGCAAATCTACAAGAAATAAAATCACAAATTTATGAGATTATAGTCGTAAATTTAAGAGGAAAAGAAAAGATATTCTCGGAGTTAATCTCCGAGAATATTTTTTCTTTTTGCCAAATTTACGAGATTATAAAGTTGTAACTTTATGAGAAAAAAACCTTGGATATTCTCCGAGATTAGCATGGCAAATTTACGAGAAAAAAACAAAAATTTTAAAGATTATAAAGTTATAAATGTACGAGGAATAAACTTGGATATTCTCTGACATTAAAATGGCAAATCTACAAGAAATAAAATCACAAATTTATGAGATTATAGTCGTAAATTTAAGAGGAAAAGAAAAGATATTCTCGGAGTTAATCTCCGAGAATATTTTTTCTTTTTGCCAAATTTACGAGATTATAAAGTTGTAACTTTATGAGAAAAAAACCTTGGATATTCTCCGAGATTAGCATGGCAAATTTACGAGAAAAAAACAAAAATTTTAAAGATTATAAAGTTATAAATGTACGAGGAATAAACTTGGATATTCTCTGACATTAAAATGGCAAATCTACAAGAAATAAAATCACAAATTTATGAGATTATAGTCGTAAATTTAAGAGGAAAAGAAAAGATATTGTCGGAGTTAATCTCCGAGAATATTTTTTCTTTTTGCCAAATTTACGAGATTATAAAGTTGTAACTTTATGAGAAAAAAACCTTGGATGTTCTCTGAGATTAAAGTAATGTAATGTGTCATTGTTTCTGTCAGTGTGTGAAGGTGTCCGGTGTGACCGTCTGGGTATCTACTCACGTGTTTTCTCAGTAACAGTGACTGCAGGCCCTTCAGTCCCGTCCTGCATCTGAGCGTATACGCTCATCTTGTACTGCGTGTTGGCCTTCAGGTTGTTGAAACAGTGTCTGTTGCTTCCTCCGCTCAGCTTCGTCTCCTGCTTCTGACCATCTGCAGTAGAAATACAGACATCACCTCGTTATCATTCAGCAGACACTCATTTCATCAACACAACAGAATCAAATCGAGCTGACAAACAATTATGAGTCATAAAGACGTCCTCCCTCTTAGAAAGATTGTTGTTTAAATTCCTCTGTATATTCTTGATGTGTGTTATAATGATGATAATGATGATTTAAGCGAAGAACCATTTACTGACTCACTCACTTCACTTTTCTCTTTCAGAGCGACACATTTCAAACGTCCCTCAGGACTGTTTTCTTTATGTCAGCAGCTACGTTTGTTTTTCTGCCCAAATAAAACTGAATAAAATTAAACTTTTTACGTTCAGGAATAAACGACGAACCAAATCCAATTACTGAAATAATCAACATGTGTTTGTTGTTTTTGTTCACTTAACGCTGGCGGCCTACTGGCAACCTGTCAAATATATTTCTAAGAAAAACCTACAAAAACACAACGTATTCACAGAACTTCATCACAGAGGGCAGCTGGAACATTTTAATGAGTTAAAGAGCTGCAGCACCGTCCCAAGTCAATTATTATAGCTCATAATAAAAACTAACAATAAAAAACAACATCCAAATAGACTTATTCTAATACTGCACAGGTGTGTTCAACAGCTACAAAACTAAATGCTAAAAAAAACTCACAAATTAACGAGTTTATGAGTTTATAATGTTGTAAATTTACAAGACCGAAAAAATTGGATATTCTCAGAGATTAAATTGCCAAATTTACGAGACAGAAAATCACAAATTGAGGAGATTATAAAGTTGCAAATTTACAACAAAAAAACGTAGATATTCTCAGAGATTAAAGTGGCAAATTCAGAGAAAAAACTCTGAATTTACGAGATTATAGTCGTAATTTAAGAGAAAAAACCTTGGATATTCTCTGAGATTATTATTACTGCTGCAAAATGGGAACAGGTGAAAAAAATCACAAATTTATGAGATTATAAAATTGTAAATTTGCAAGACCAAAAAGGGAGATATTTTCTGAGTTGCAAATATCTGCCAAAAAAAATCGAATTTGTGCGATTTTATAGGCATAAATTTATTATAAAAAAAACTTGAATATTCTCAGAGATTAAAGTGGACAAATTTACGAGAAAAAAATCACAAATTTACTAGATTATAAAGTCACAAATTTACCAGAAAAGAAAATCACATATTTACTAGATTATAAAGTTACAAATTTACGAGGGAAAAACAACTTTGATATTCTCTGAGATTAAAGTGGTAAATTTAGGAGAAAAAGCTGCAGAGTATTATATAATATATTTGCAAACATGTTGTCTTTTAGTCAACTTGATGAAAGTTGGAAGCTGTGAGGGCGACCAATCTGACGACGCTGTACCATGTCGTTAAATTTCTCTACAGCTGCCAATGAAATACTCCAATGTCTTTATTCCTTATTGATCTCTTGTACCTCCGTCTTTATCGCCACCCATCCACACCAAAAATAGAACAACTTCACATCATGTCTCCTGCAGTGGACACATTTCTCTGGTAATTATTTACCAGCTGTGAAAACATAAATCCTCATTTAGCTCCATTATGTGTTGAGAAAACCAATACCGCGGAGCTCCCTGAAGAAACACAGGGGAGCTGCGACAATATGTGCCTTTTATGTGACGTTAATGACGCCAGTGTTGTTGCTGGAGGCCTGAAGGTGATGAATAACAGCCATTACTTCCTTCCATTTGGTGGATGACGGCTGTATTAAAAGTCAATCTTACCTTTGAGGTGGCGACTGAATGGCGGACGTGTGCGATCGAATCGGGGCCACGCCATCTGTTGTTTGATGTTATTTTGGTGTGTTGGAGTGTGTTATCACTTTCAAAACAATATGGGGAAAATACTCAATTATTTCTGTCGGCGCTGAGCCCGGTGGCTGCTGGGAATCAGAACCGAGGAAATTACTTCAATAATTGAGAGGCTGTTTTATGGAGGTGACTTTGGTGCAGAGTCATTTTTGACAGCTGAAGTAGGAGATGAATACATCAAAGTTAATCTAAGAAAAATAGAATTTCATAAAGATTTTAATAAAGACGCTGGAGGTAATTGAAGACAGGGTTAAAGTTTCTAACGGGCTGATAAAAGACGATTGTGCAGTGGCTCTTTAATTTTCCCTTCAACATCCAGTATTTCAATAATAACTGATTATATATAATATTAAATAATTAATAATAATACAATTAATACAGGTGAAACCTCTCCACAGTACTCTATTTTAAAGGAACTGTTTGTAACTTCTTACACGTATAAATCATTGCGGGTCGGTGTCCCATGCGCGCTCGCGTGTGGCTACGCTGTTGAGACTCAGACTCCAACACAAACTACACGGACGCACCAAAACCGCAAAGTTCTATCTAGTGAAGCTCGTCTGTTAAACAGTGTTGGCCGCGGTCGGAGGACGCGGGGGAGACCGTAGCTTTGGTCGCCAGGACCGGAGTCTCTGCTGTACTCTGCTCCTCTTCTCCTCTGCCTGCCTTCACTCACACACCGCGCTCGTTCTCACTCTTTCGCTCCACTCTCACGTGCATGCGCGCACACTTCACACTGCAGAAGAGTTAGTTTAGCTCTGAGAATATCTAGTGAATGTTCAGTGGACGTTTGTGCAGAAATAACTGCTGCAGCTCCTCCAGACCAACAGAGGTTTCCCGTGTCTTGTGAAGTGACGGGGCTCCGCAGAGAGAAACGTTATCTTCTCCGACCAAAACTCTGGCGTCTCCCCCGTTCCCTCCGGCCGCGGTCGGGAGGCTGAGGCAGGAAAAGCCAACACTAGGATCAGCAGTGATTCATGGAGAGACCTTCGTCTGGTCAGCTAACATTACTGCCAAGCAGCTGAAATATAGAGTGATATTGTGCTTTTAGCTGACGTGTGTCGCCTCACTGTGTTGAGCGATGCTCATTCATGTCTATGTAGAATAAGCGTGAGCGCGAGCAACAGGACGCTGACTTTCGTTGACTTAACGGCCTCAGGTGTCGCTGTTAACAAGCAATTTCTGATCCGTTTTGTATTGGAACGTAATTTTTAGGAGACAAAGCTGGACGGAAACGCACCTCATTAACATTTCTTCAACAGTTTGCTTAAAATTTGCTTGACAACTGAATAGAAACACGACTAGTGTAGGTTTTAGCATGTCCTGTGCTTGTGTAGGTCCTCTTTTGACTAAGTCACCAAAAATGAGTGAGATAATAAATCTGTATATTTATGTATTACATAATAGCTTTATTATGTAGACAGATTGTTTGTATGATCGTTCCGATGATCAGATCACCTGAGTCGAGTTAAGAGACACTTGTTTCTATCAGCAAGAGTAACAACAGAAATAAATTATAAATGCATCTTACGAGATTCCACATGTGACTTTCTTTTCTTTCCTTCGCAGATAAAAATACAGCAACTGTCTTCACCAGAGAGGTCAGAGGTCAGAGGTCAGAGGTCAGGGTAGAAAACATTTCAAAAGTAACGTTCAGAAACTCTGATTGTCATTTACGTCAGCGGTATCTCATGCAGAGAGACAGCAGCCCTCATTTCACTTCATTATCACAATCCTCCCACGCACTGAACTTCAAATAGAAACACTCCCTTTGTTTTTGTTGTCGTCTCACAATCAGAGAACAGGCTGCAGGTGCAACCACGAGTTCATCAGAGAAACTAATTCTCCATTTCTTTCTCTTTAAAGGCTCTCAGAATAGACAACGAGGCGTGATTACCGTCATCGCTGTAACAAGAAAATCTCATCCCAACACACTTGGCAGCTATAATGCCGACCTTTTGTCTTTTTTCCCTGTATTTTACCTCATGCAGCAAATGTAAATGTCAGCCCGGCTGCGATCCGTAAGCCTTCCTCGTCCACAGAGCGGCTCAGTGTCTGATTGTACAGCTAAACCTTTAAGACTGTCAGCGCGTCTCTGATGCGATACAACAATATCTTTGTCATCTCCGGCTGCTTAGGGATTCACAGAAGTGGACGGTCTCTCTGCGCTGCATACTGAAACTCCCACTGATGAAAGCATGCATGAGAAACCCAAACTTCTACCAGCGCAGATATGCAGCGTAGGAGTCCGATGGGAACTTCTGACGGGGGAGAATCACAGCTGCGTATACAGTATTATGCATCACCACCGTCTATCGGTGCACAGTCACGTTTAATGACCTTGTCAGCCTCGGTTTAAAATCCACCAGCTACTCCACAGAGGCGGTAATGTGGCAGGAGAGGAGGGAATATTTGTGTGCATGAATGTAATTTGCATTTGCTTACAACTCCCCCCCGAAATAAAGGTGATCTTTATTATCTCAGGGAAAAAAACAGTTATGCAGCTGTAGACCATGAAAAAAACAATAAAAACAACAATAACACGTTGACAGTAAGACGGCTTTTCTTAAAGGAAACCTCCAACATCTTGGGAAGTACAAATGTTAGCTTTATCTCTGTGTGTCCACTGCAGACGCAGGTCTAGTTTAGCATAGCGTAGCACCAAGTTTAGAGGCATTAAAAGTAGGGGTGTGAATCTTCGGGTGTCTCACAATTCAAGTTTGATTATCGGGGTCACGATTTGATCCTAAATCTATTCTCAATCAGTTCATATGCCTCGTTTCCACATAACTCTGAGTACGTATGCGAGTCAAACAGAAGTTCATTCATTCCTATGGGAACCTACGTGAACTCCAATGTGTTTGCGAACGTTTCACGGTCTGAAATTAGCACCCGCCAAATGCGGGTAAATTGTTGGCAGTGGCGTGTTTAAATCAGCAGGAGGAGAGTTAGTAACGTTAGCTGTTAGCAGCCGGTGGGCAGCACAGTCCCGATTGGTTAAATAACGGAGATACTAACGTTAACGGACATTTTCCACTGAGTGACATTATGGTGCATTCAAGCTCTGTTCAGTAAAAATTCAATGAAGGTGAATGGGCGAAGGTAAATTCTATCATGATGTGTTCGAATAACATCTCATAAAATTAAGTTTTTGCTGAGAAACTTGAAGATATCCAGTTGTTTTGAAGGAGATGTTTTCACATCAATATAAAATAGATAATAGAGAGAGAATTATGACCTGTTTAACTTCCTAACACTAGCTCTAAGCAGCTTATAATAATACATAATCAAAACTACTGATGCCAAAACAATGTTTTAAAGTAATTTATTTTTCTAATCATTTGAATTTTGTTTTTATGCAAATAACCACTATAGATGGCAATAACAAAGTACAGTATAGTACTGTGTACCTCGCCATCAGACCGCCTTTCTGACGGGGGACTGAAGCCGTTATGTTAGGTGTCCTTGGGTGTCCAGAAAGGCGGCACTAAATAAAATGTATTATTATTATTATTATTATATCGCTCTCTTCAAAGCCACCAGACTCCATTCACAAAAACAGTAATTTTACCTCTCAGAACAGAGGAGCTGCTGGTCTACCGCTGCATCGATCGGTTAGTTAGTTTGTGTTATTGTATGACTTTCTGATCTGAACTAACGTGGCGTCCATGTATGATGAGATTTGAATAAATAAGGACCACTAAGAAGCTACAGAATGATATAAAAACCTCAAGAAAAACAAATATAATGGACCCGTCCTTTAAGTAGTGACAGACCGCGCTGCTGGATGTTCTTGTACTCACTGAGTAGAGACTCGATCATCACTCTGTAGGTGCTGGCGTGTCGTTGAGGCTGCCACTGGGCGCAAAAGCTGGTCATCCTCACCTGGTACGTGTTCATGTTGACCACCCCCAGATACACTGCAGGAAGGAGAGAGAGAGAGACGTCAGTTATGGAGTGGAGCTCACCTTTTCAGTATCTGCATGTGACAGCAGCTTTCACGGCATTCACAAAAACTATGTGCGTTTACATGGACATGATTCAACCGTTTATGAGCCCAATCCCGGTTATGATCATATTCAGGATACCGAGTTTAAATGAACACAGAGAAACCAGATTATGCATGATAAATACTACTGCGTATTGATTGTTAAGGTTAGGCATTGACCTTGAATAGTTAAGGTTAGGACAGGTCGTCGGGGAGCGAGTCTCGCGAGAGTTTTTGCAAGTTTTTGCAGATCTCAGATCAGATTTCGCGGTTTGCGGGCTCCCTTCTGGACACGACCATTTTATTTCCACCCTGACTCCCTCAATGTAAGTGCCATGCAGTTATAAATGGATCACAGGCACCCTCTTTGCTCACATTTGACTGACAAAAATAGCGCTGAAGTGTAAAAAACAAAGAATAGACTTCTTCTGAACTCTAAAAAAAGTTCTTGTAAGCTGCTTTTAAAAAATAACAAAACTGTATATAACTGAGCTCACATCTGGGAAACCACACGCCGTCGTGTTTCCAGACGACAGATTTTAAAGAGTGCGGCCAGTTGGCTTCGAGGTCACCGACGTGTTATTTACAGACAGAGAAATGTAACTTCACTGTCAAACAAACCCACACTCTCTCTATTCATGCAGATGGTATGTGTGCACTTTCATCGTCCGACTTTTGAAAGCCTCACTTGTTTTGAGAGACGTACGCACGCATGTTTCTGTGAGTTGGTGATGGACAGTATATTTTACATTCATTACATTCCCAAAACAGAGCGTTCTCCAGTTGAGCCAAATATCCAATCTGCATTATTTTGGAGTCCGTGTACGAATGCATAATGTATCCCTGCGTGGTGTTTATGTAAAAATCTCTGCATGTGATTTAATTACAGGACATAACGGGATTCTTAATTCAGCATCTGAGCAGCACGGTGGGAGATACAATATACACAGGAATAGTTTCAGTAATGGGATTACACTGTAACTACTAGGCTTCCTGCAGTAGTCGGTGTTACTGGTGTTACACAGTGTTCTGGAGACACCGATAATATTACTTGCCCACCGTCCACATCCTCGTTTTGCTTCTTTTTTTTAAACAGAAAGATCATAGAAAGATCATATCATAAGGGCTGGATATCAGTACTTGATACCTTCAAGGTATCGACCAAAACAACCCAGTACCAAGTAGAATGGAATCTTCTCCAGTCCTTTTTCTGCCCAGATCTAGAAAAAGATGACTGTTTTGCTCGCAGCTAATCACCGCGAGCGTTATTGGATTTATTGCAACGTGTGATAGACTCACTACTGCGTCAGCTACACCCCGTACAGCTGGGACTGCCTGAATGGCTCTGAACACGTCTGAGCCGACGGCTAACAGCTAACGGCGCTTACAGCGATAACAGCAGCAACAAGTGCTGACAGAGCTAACACTTAACTTGGGGGGAACCGGAAGGGTGGCCATTATGGTTCTGCGATTACGTGGCCCACAACCACGGGTCGAGGAATGGCGTTATCAGCGATAACTGCTGTATAAGCGTTGTGCAGTGCGGCGGCGATTAGCTAGCTAACTGGTATAGGTAATGGTATCGTAATGTTTTTAAACAATACCCAGCTATATTTCTGCTTATTATTCAAGTCTTGATGATTTAAACATTCTGGACCTAACCTTTTCAATCCCAGCAGATATGATGTGTAGTGTTGCTAAAATGCCAATAATAAATAAATAATATAATAGCCAGATGTTACAGGAACAACTGGAGTCCTTTTTGTCCTGAACAACTGTGACGTTGAGCTGCTGTGAGACACTGAAGCGTCCGTCCACTCGTCTCTACCGGTCCAGCGGCTTCATTCACCTCCTGGGATCCCGCTGGCCTCATATCATCATACCTCTCTTTTCAACTCCACCCATCTCTCATCATCTTTCTTCTTCCTCTCCTCATCAGCATCTTCAGGTTCAGTCTCCTTCCTTGCTCCTCTCTTTTTCTTTGCCCAACCCCCCAAACTTGTCCTTCAAATCAACCAAGAAGTGCTTAATTGTCATGCAGGCGAAGGAAACTCGACATGTTCGGGCATTAAGCAGACGATTGCATCGAGAGCTCTTAACCGGAGTGGATGAAAGGGTGGAGGGGTCGGTGTCCCGCTCAAGGACACTTCTAAAAAGGACACATGGTTTTAGTCGTTCGCTTTGGCTGTCATGGAGATCAAACCGGAGACCTTTCAGTTTCAAGAACAGCTATTTCACCACTAGGCCAGCCCGCGGTGAAGTGGTTAATTATCATGCGGCGAGAGGGAAATCCAGGCTCCCACTCAAATGATTGTACTTGAGGAGCACTGATTGATCCAGCGGGGCCAGACACTCAGAGAGCCTCGGGAAGTGTCCACATCGCCGGTGAGATAACTTAAATCGATTGCATCTACAGTTCATTGCAGGGCTGCGGTGTAATTAGGTGAAGCTGCCGTTTAAAAAGTGGATATCAAGATTCTGACGTGTGCACGTGTCCGGCTGCTTCCCACATTAGATTAAAGGAGATTGTTGGACGGAGACGAGCGATAACGAGGTATATTAATGATCAGCTTTAGAAAATGCCAACCAAACAATTAAAGTTACCGACAACAACATGATCTGAGAGCAGGATTAGTCCGTCTCATGAGAGCTCATCGTGATGTGGACAAAGATGTCATTTTTCTGCCAGAGGAGGGATGTTTAAAGTCGTGTGTGGCGAGCTGATTTATTTCGGTTAAAGTGAAATTAACTCATCCTATATTTAGAATTTATTGTGTCTTAGAGAAACAGTTTTACTCATGGAAATAAAAAAGGAGCAGACATTCCCATTCAAATCAACGTAGCAGGATGGTCAGAGCAGCGGCCATTTTTATGTGGACCTTTGCCAAAGCGACCGTTGTAGAGGGCTAATTTCCATATAAAATAGGGCTGTCAATCGATTAGAATATTTAATCGTGATTAGTTGCATGATTGTCCATAGTTAATCACGATTAATTGCAAATTAATCAAATTTTTATCTGTTCAAAATGTACCTTAAAGGGAGATTTGTCAAGTATTCAATACTCTCATTTACATGGGAGTGGGCAAATATGCTGCTTTGTGCAAATGTATGTATATATTTATTATATTAAATCAAATAACAACACAAAACAATGACAGGTACTGCATTTAGCATAAAAAATATGCTCCAATCATAACATGTCAAACTGCAGCCCAACAGGCAACAACAGCTGTCAGTGTGTCAGTGTGCTGACTTGACTATGACTTGCCCCAAACTGCATGTGATTATCATAAAGTGGGCATGTCTGTAAAGGGGAGACTCGTGGGTACCCATAGAACCCATTTACATTCACATATCTGGAGGTCAGAGGTCAACGGACCCCTTTGAAAATGGCCATTACAGTTTTTCCTCGCCAAAATGTAGCGCAAGTTTGGAGCGTTATTTAAAAAATTTTACCAATGGATTCATTAGGTTTACTTACTTCAACTTTTAGACTTTTTTTCAAACAGTTTTTCAGACATTTATCAGGGGAGACTCGTGGGTACCCATAGAACCCGATTTCATTCACATATCTGGAGGTCAGAGGTCAAAGGACCCCTTTGAAAATGGCAATGACCGTTTTTTCTCACCAAAATGTAGCATAAGTTTGGAGCGTAATTTTACCTCCTTGTTGTCCATGCTAGAATGACATGGTTGGTACCAATGGATTCATTAGGTTTTTCTAGTTTCATATGATACCAGTATCTTCACGCTAGCTTTAACACTGAGCCCGCTACAACAAGTTGTGTTAATGCGTGAAAGAAATTAGTGGCTTTAAAACAAATTAAGGACCAACCCCTGAAGGACAGAGGATGGTAAACGTACAGTTTACGGAAATGGAGCCGTAACTACGCCAATGAAAACATAATCTAATCAATACCATCTTCATGGTAACACAACTATCTGTTCTTAATAGCAAAAAGAAAAGTTGGACTGTGGCACTAACGAGGCAGCAGCTGGAAACTCCTCCACTGAAGTCTGTTAAATCAGTAGTTATGGCTACATCGAAGACGGTCATAATCACATTTTCATGACCGTATCCTGTAATTAGTTGGGAAGCTGCTGCTAAGAGCATCAGATATGAAAGAATTAATGTCTCAAGTGTTTGACTGGCGGCTCTAATTGGTGGGGAAAAAAAAGACACTTTGCAGTTGCATCTGAAAATGTCTCTCCGACAGCAGCTGGAACTGTCACAGAGGTCCAGTGAAAGAAATAGTCTGTATAGAAATAAAGGCTAAAACCGACATTCAGCAGCTGGGCAACAAAACAAAAGAAGAGATGAAGAGTTGATTTGATTGTCGGTGTGATGATTGATGATATTTGTAGTTTATCTAAATTACATTAAAATAAACTTTGGGGAAACAATATCAAGTATTAAACAGGGGATAGTTTCATAAGATTAAATATTACTGCAAATGAGATTTGGGATTTGAGGACCAGTTAATTTTCTTCCCTGTTGTTTCATCTGTGGTTGAAAATCTGATGGTAGATCAGTTTTTTTTAAAGCTTCGGCACTTTTGATACTATCGAATGCATGTGTTATATATGTGTTATGTGTTATATGTTCTGTGTAACCTGTCAAATACAAAAAGGTATTTTTTGTTCAGTTTAGTGTTGAAACGTGCAGGTACGCTGCTTTGTGTGAGTGATCTGTATGGAGGATGGAACCTGCCAAAAAAAATAAATTAATAAATAAATAAATAAAGACTCGATAAATAAATAAGTATGTCATTAAATGTAGTAAAAATAATATTAAAAATAAATGTAGCCATGAATTGATAAAATGTGACATACATTGATATTTCTGTTTTTATTTTATTCTTTTATTTATTTATCTTTGTATGAATTCCCCTATTTATTTACTCTTCTGTTTAATTTTTAATTTTATTTATTTTTTATTATTTTTGCATTTATTTTTTATTTATTCATTCATTTTTGCATTTATTTATTTTATTTTTGCACTTACCTTTTATTTGTCTTCTATTTATTTATTTATTTATGCATGGTTTTCCCTTTGCAATTCAACCCTTATTTATTTATTCTTGTTTAATTTTCCCTTTTGTTTATTTATGTATTATTTTATTAATATCCAAATTTATTTTTGCATCTGATTTTTATTTATCTTATACTTATTTTTAGATGTATGTATTTTTGTTTTCTTATTTATTTATGTATTCTTTTTTTATACATTTCTTTACACATTTCTTTTTACATTTCTTTATGCATTTCTACCTCAGTAAGCAAATAAGGGGGCTGTCACTCAATACATTTATAATACATGCTAAATAAATGAATAAATGAAAAATAAATAAAAAATGACTAAATTTAAAAATTAATGAAAATAAATACATAAATAAATAAAAGGGAAAATTAAACAGAGGAGTAAATAAATAAGGGAATTAATACAAAGATAAATAAATAAAGAAGCAAATTAAAACAGAAAACAAAAAACATCTTTAATATTATTTCGCTACATTTAATGACATATTTCTTTTATTTATCGAGTCATTTATTTATTCATCATAATTTATTTTCGTCCTCATTAACTCTGACGGAAAATGAGTGATTTGATTTTTTATTTTGTCAAATACAGGATGAAAATGGTTTCATTCACAGCAACTAAAATAATGAATGGTTGGTGAATAATTTGGCGAAAAAATCATGGAAGCTGAGGAGGAGAGCAGTGAGTCAGTATATTTATTACTTACAGGTCTTGGCCTTCCCTGAAAGCGCCTCGCTGGATCCAGTGGTGTAGGAGGCGATGACCTTGACACTGTAGTCCGTCCCGCTCAGCAGGTTGACGATCAGCATGGTGTTCACGTCCTCTCCCACGAAGGTCTCCAGAGCTGATCCAGGAGCTGCAGAGAGAGGGGGGGGGGTTAGTCAGTTCAGAGATGATCATTAGCTTCAATTCCAGTGAGGAGGAGGGGATGGAAGATAACTACCAGTACCAGTGGAGGAAGAATATGAAAGAATCTGCAGGGAAAATGTGTCTGTGTATTATTTTATTTGTTTCCAAGATATATTTAATGAGAAAAGCTTTCTATTAGGTTTGTGTTTAGATTCATTAGTATTTAGAATCAGAGAAAACAGAATAACGGAAACCATTAAAGTGTAATTCCTGTATCCCCTCGGGTAGGAATTTTGCTTTGTGCTGACTTGCCCCAAACTGCATGTGATTATCATAAATCATGCCAGTTTTTCGTCTCCAAAACTGAGCCCGCTACAACATAAAAATCATAAGTTGTATTAAAGCGTGAAATAAAATTAGTGACTTCAAAACAAATTTGCATTAACACGTTATCATCACGTTAACTTTGACAGCTCTAGTGATAACACACATGATTTATTAGAATTTCGTAAGGAACAACTACTGAAGGAAAAGAGGATGGTAAACACCTTTGAAAATGGCCATGACAGTATTTCCTCGCCAAAATGTAGCGTAACGATTGCAGTTATTTAACCTCCTTCACGACAAGCTAGTATGACACGGTTTGTACTAATGGATTCCTTAGGTTTTATAGTTTCATATGATACCAGTATCTTCACTCTAGCTTTAAAACTGAGCCCGCTATAACCTAAAAATCGCAAGTTGCGTTAAAAAAATGAATGGTGTTGAAACGAATATGCGTTAACGCGTTATCATCGCGTTTACTTTGATAGCCCTACTATTATTAAATGCGTCGTGTGTCCAAATTGCACCAAATTCGACACTGCACTCCCTATGGTCCCCAGCAATACACCCGCCATGTGTGAAATAGATTGAATGGGCGGTTCTTGAGATATGCCAAGGACACACACACACACACACACACATACTGTTCGTATATACAGACAGACAAGCAGAGATTCATTGCTTTATAATAAGATAAGACAATAAGGTTGGCAAGAACTGAAGCTACTTATGAGTCATCTTAACAGCTCTGATGTATGATGAAGATGATGATTATTGGTGTGTCCCAAAAATACTTAAAATGTTCAATCTAACATAAATACATTGTTGTGTGTAATAAACAGTGTATGCTATAGTTTTGTTTAAGAGGACTTTAGAATTGTTAAAGACAGAATCATCCAAGTTTTTAAGAGACTGACAATTGAATTTCAGGTTGTTTTAGTTTCTTAAAAAGATGAATAGTGTTTTATATATTGTGTGGAATCAGTAATATTTGAAATCAATCAGTAAACTGGGGTCTAATGTGACTGACGCAGCTTGTGTGTGTTGATTACCAGAGACAGGCTGGTAGACGACCCGGTAGCCCATGGTGGGAGAAGGTGGAACGTCCCAGCTGATCCTGAAGCGGTTGTACCATTCCTCTGATACCCGCAGGTTCTTAGGAGCCGACAGAGGAACTGAGGGGAAAAAAGAACAAACAGGTTTTATATTTGTATTAAAAATGTCTGTCTTTCAGAGGCTGTAGCAGTAGCACGAGTCTCTCCTTTACAGACTTTATGATAATCACATGCAGTTATTTGAATGCAGTACAAATGTGTTATTTTCTCCTATTCTAAAATGGTGTGTTTGAATATTTCTGCATACTGGGGTCCCTTGAATTACATAACTTGGGTGTCAATGTAAAGCTGAGACTCTTGTGGATCCAATGAGCCCAACTGTATTCATGTGTGATGATGTTAGTCCCCATAGGAGACATTTCATTGTAGTGAGACCATGTTTTTTAAACTTGACCTCACTGTATAAAATGACCTGTGGTGACCTCTAGGATAATCACAGCCTCATGAAACTTTACAGCCACAAACTAGAGACCTAGAGCATTCAGAGGATGGATGGCTTTCCTAGCTAGATTGACAATAAGGGGGTTTCTGAGCAGTTTACACAACACAAAGTGCACGCCATCCAATCGCCAAAAAAATGCAATTCTTGCAGAAATCTCCAAATGTCAAAAGTTTTTGATCCCAAATCACAGCATGGCTTTTTCTAAGGTGTTCCTCCAGGTCTTGGTGTCTTAATGTGGTATTTTGGAGGGATTATTGATCATTTTTATTAATTCTCCAGTGGTAACAAATGGTTAAATTTAGCACCAAATCTGTGTAACAAATGATATCAACCCAAAAATTGCTGCAACAACTTATGAGACATAATAGAGCATGGGGATGACCATCATATACTTCTATCATAATGTTGTAAAACCCTTTGATGCACATGTATAGCACTATGGTAATAAAGAGACGAGTGACATGCAACAAGGACCTACATCTGGACTAGAACCAGGGACAGGGATTTGAAAAAATAGAAATGAGAGCAAAGAAACATTGCCGGAAGATTACAGAAAGAGAGAAAAATCCAGATAAAAAGAGACGAGAGCAAGACAGGATTAGGAGAGGGGAAGACACAAAAAGAGACAAATTAAATCAAGAAGCAAAACAGAAGAAGGTTTAAGGACAGGGAATGAGGGGGGGAAAAGCGAAACAAAACAATCTTTGCATAATAAAATACAACATTGTTATAAAGTAAATCAAATTGAATATCTATTAATTAAATACTTTCCACAGATGTAATTGTCGGCATGTCAGAGTGATGAAAGGAAACTGTCATCACACAGCAGAGAGAGAAACGTACGGCGAGAAAGCTGGAGGGACAGAAACCGAGTTGGCGAGAGGAAGATAATGAGGAAGAGTCAGAGAAGGATAACATTTGATAATACTTAATAGAATTTCAACACTCAGCGCAGTGAGAAATGTCCCTTTGCTGTTACAGAGTGTACAGTTGAATTAGTCTGTGGGAGATATTAAACCCAGAGGAGTTATCACTGACAACCGGGACAGGACTTTAGAAACTAATGGCAGGATGGGATTAATGGTATATTTGATTTTCAACCCAATCTGTGCACTCGCACGCATTTCTAACGTCTCTGCAGTCCGTTCTGTTCCTCCTGATTCAAATCTTTTTTAGTTAACAGGAAGCTTTTTCAGGTCTAAATTCCCGAGTGAAACTGAAATCTTAGTAGACTAAGACCAAAACAACCGATTGCTTGACTAATGAACTTAAGAAATCTTAGTAGACTAATCGACTAAAGAAATCTTAGTCGATAAACCAAAACAACCGATTAATCAACTAATCGACTAAAAAAATCTTAGTCGATAAACCAAAACAACCGATTAGTCAACTAATCGACTAAAAAAATTTGAGTCGACTAATTGACTAAAGAAATCTTAGTCGATCAAGACCAAAAAAAACAATTAGTCAACTTATCGACTAAAGAAATCTTAGTTTAATCAACTAATCGACTAAAAAAATCTTAGTCGCTCAAGACCAAAACGACCGATTAGTCGACTAATCGACTAAAAAAATCTTAGTCGACTAATTGACTAAAGAAATCTTAGTTGACTAAGACCAAAACGACCGATTA
Organism: Sebastes fasciatus; assembly: GCF_043250625.1. Taxonomy (NCBI): domain Eukaryota; kingdom Metazoa; phylum Chordata; class Actinopteri; order Perciformes; family Sebastidae; genus Sebastes; species Sebastes fasciatus. The sequence goes on from NC_133811.1 coordinate 29,123,782, forward strand.
ATCAACTAATCGATTAAAGAAATCTTAGTTGACTAAGACCAAATGACCGATCAGTTGACTAATCGAATAAAGAAATCTTAGTTTAATCTACTAAAACGACCGATTAATCAACTAATCAACTAAAGAAATCTTAGTAGACTAATTGACTAAAGAAATCTTAGTAGACTAAGACCAAAACGATCGATTAGTCGACTAATTGCCTGACGGGGCAGCCCTATAAGGTTTAGATATTATTGTCACATTATTGGCTTGGTTTGCTGATGTTACTATTTTACTTTGTTCTCGTGTCTATCTTAAGTGAAATTGCATAAAAAAAGGGAGAAATAAGTGAGATAAATAAAGACAGAATTCAGTGCTTCTGCAACTAACGTCTCTGCAGTCCGTTCTGTTCCTCCTGATTCACATCTTCTTCGGTTAATGGGAAACTTCTTCAGGTCTAAATCCCCGAGTGAATCTGCCGGTCGTTCTGTTGCACATTTAAAATGCTAAACTCCCTCCCATCATTCTCTCCATGTCCCTGAGTATCCATCCCTCTCACCATTTCACCAAGTGAAACCTCCAGATTACACCGGCTCTTCTGCCTCATTTTCCCTCTTCACCTTCTGCGGTCGCTCACCATTAAAAAGCCAATCATGCTCTCTACGTTCAGCCACAAATCCCCCCCTTCTCAGTATGTGCTGCACCCTCGCATGTTCAAATCCCCACGTTATACTCTTCTGTTGCATTATCCATCTTCAGTGTGTCCTCACTGGTCCTGAGAAAATTACCATCGTGCTCTAAACTCTTTCTGACATTCGTCCCACTGTGTCTTCACCCTTCAGGCCTCACGGTAATGAGGAACTGGAGATTTAATGACCAGACCAGTAATGACCAGAGGAACTCTTCCAGCAGCACTGGAACACTTGTAGGAACTCTGGCACCGATTCTGCTTTCTGAGTGCACAAAGTTAGTTTCAGTTTTGCTCAAGGGCTATAGTTCCTGCATCCTCTGGGGTAGGAATATTCAATCATGATATAGGTTAAAGTCCTGCAGCCAAATCATACAGTATGATCATGTGCCACTGCAGCCTGGTCTCATACACCGTTCATAGCTGTACCTACTAAAAGTAATGCACTGTAACTCATATATATCCTATAAAATCAATCGTGTGTAATCCACTTAATCGTGAATCAGGAAGTATAAAGAGCGGCAGCGTAGGGAGGAGGTCGGGTTGGACGAGTGGGTCGAAAAATACCAGACTTTCACCCAGGAGACTTAAAAACCGGAGACCTACAGTGGTAGAAACATGTTGGCTTTGTAATGATTGCCTTCCTGTCTATCCTGATTTATTTCCCCGTTTTGCAAGAGCACCCGACACGTTTTGTCTTTCTGTTGAATATACAGAGCAACCAGTTATCTCTCTTTCCGAATTTCAGCTTGGCGTCGTTTGCCGTGCAGCGTACAGGGGGGACCAAGGACTGATTAACTCCTCCCGACTGGCCGTTGGACAGTCGGACAAAGTGCGAGCACATAAATCGTGAGCTTTGGCTTTACATCGCAAAACGATCTACTCGTACAGTAGTAGCAGGAGGTACACTACAATATTTCTAACATCGTACAGTGTATGTCCAGCTTTACCCTCACTGATGAACAAACTCATCTCTCACTCGAAGCCTCCTCTCCTCATCAGAATCAACATTTTTAGAATTAAAAAAAATACAAATATCCTCAGTTTTATACCTGAGAGACATCGGCTTATTATTCATCACTTCAAATCTCCAGATTAAACCGGTCGCAAGATTCAAAATCAAGTCGTACCTCCCTCAGTGATCAACTCATCCATCACATTACCTGTTCTTCTCTTTCTTCGTCCACTCACAACTCTGTCATCCTCTCTGTATTCGCCTCCACGCCTCCTCTCTCTCTGTGATCACCTCAGTGGATCAAACCTTCAGATTATTATTCTGCCTCTTCTGTCACATTATCTATCTTCAGTTTGAGGCTTAAAACCCAATCATCCTCTCTGCATTCCCTGTAACGCCTTCCTCGGCGTTCACCCCATCCCTCATGGGTTCAAATCCCCAGATTACAGCGTCTCCCTCTGTCACATCATCTATCTTCACTCTAGAAAACCCAATCATCCCCCCCCTCCTCTCAGCATTCCCTGTCGCTCCTCCCTGGGCGATCATCTCATCCCTCACTCTCTAACAGGAACCATTCATCATCGGCGGGTGTCGGAGGCCCCGCCGTTTAAAAACCGCGGAACGTCGTTAGCGTCTGCTAATGTGTGTAATGCGCTGCACGGGGAGACATGATGGGACGGAGTGGAAAGATGAATGGCTTGAATTTAGTGTTTCCTCCTCGCTCACAGTCGAGTGTTTGTTCTGCGATGCGCTCGGCGGCGGAGGAAATCATTAGCCTCTCGCTGGTGCATTCTCAGCAGCCATCAGTCACATTTAACAAAAGGGAAAAGAACGCTTCCGACATATTTCTGTCTTCAGCTCCACGGTAAAGGAAATGGATGTTGAACATCGAGCTACCAGGACGGGTTGCTATCTCTTTTAACTCCCCTGAAGTTGTGTTGAATGTAATGAGCCGCACAGAGACGGAGGGAGGGTGGAGGTGGAAAGAAAGCAAAGTGCTCCTCTCTACTGAGTTTACATTCATTTATTACACAGCTCTTTTAAATACTCAATTCTGATTGGTCAATCACAGCGTTCTACGGTCTGTTATTTCTTTATAGCAGACCGTTGCTATGTATAACAGACCGTTGCTATGGGCGCAGTTCTGATGTCGGACTCTGGAGGGCAGTTTTTGTGTCAAATTATTAATTTCTTAACTAAGTAGCCGTGTAATAAGCGGGATAATGTACAGCTAGCCGGTCATTGTTGTGAAATAAACCCCTGCCGCAATAACCTGTCGTGGTTTATTTCACTAGCTCGCTCTACATTATCCCTTACATGACTAAAGTGACTTTCATTTTTAGGGTGATGACATCATACAATGTGACGACAGACATTCGAAGCTTCACTGGAAAACCTCAACAGAAGCTTTGAATGTAAATAAATGACATTCGGTAAGACACTAAAACCAAAACATGAATATGACTCACGTGTTCGTCCCATTCGCGACGCCGTCGGCCCGTCTCCTTCAGTGTAAACAGGAGTGATGGCGATTTTGTACTCTGTATCCGACAGCAGAGGCTGCAGAACCAGGGCGCTCTGACCCGAGGGCACCGTCCTCTGCAAGCAGAAACAAATTAAGAGTTTAAAATTAACATCCAGGTGTCAAAATGTCCGTTAGGCAAGACACTGGACCCTAAATTGCTCCCGATGGCAGTGTTGTAGTATTCGAGATCGGTCTTTTCGGTCTCAAGACCACCATTTGAAGGTCTCTGTGTCGTCTTAGAATCAATCGCATCTTTACTCTCGTCTTGTCTCAGTCTTGGACGAAGAGGACTCTGGATTTTATTTCAAGACCACAACTGCGGGGACATCACTAAATTACAGGTGCATTGTCAGATTTATTTGTTAACATCATTACTGTGATTGGACGCAAAACTTCCGGCTTCAAATGCAATAACTTGACTCTTTTCTAAATTGAAATTTTTGCTACCGTTAACGTCTGTCACCCCTCCACGCCCTCCTTCACACGCACTGCAAGACAGTGAACACCAGAGACAGGAGAAGAAGCAATTCTTTGGTAATAAAACCTGGCTACCTAAACCACAAAGTGTTATTCTGCAAAAACAGCGTCCAAAAGAAAACATTGTAAATTCTGCAATGCAACGCCGACTGAGACGGCTGGGAGCACGTCAAACTTTTATCGGCACTTAGAAAGGAAACATATAGAAAGGTAAGTGTAAGTGACACTAGCTACAAGCATATAACTAACAGAATACCTATCAGATCACACACAGAGTAGTATAGTTCATATTATAGTTGCATTACAAAATACAACTTGGATGTAAACTAGTTGTGTACTCAAAGTTTACTACTCTTACATTTAAAGTATACTTAAAAGCACACTTTTATAAACTGAAAGGTTGGCCAATTTAGTCTCAAGAAGTATGGAAGTAGTACACTTACAAGTGTACTACTAGTATATTGATATTAGTATACTTATTACATAAAGTATACTTGGGAGTATACTTGAATATACTTAAGTTTACTTTGTAAAATAAACTTGAAGTACATTTATTTTTTGTGATCCTTTGGGATTCTTGAATGAACTAAAAAAAGCTAATTAAGTTTTCATAAGTACTAAAAAATGGTATTAGCCTTTAAATGGAGGTGAGGCACTGCGAGCTGCTGCGGTGAGGCGGTGAGGTTTCAGGTGCTGCAGAGGTTAATTGTGTGCAGGTTTTCTTCCTCACCTGTCTGTGAACTTGGCCTTTTGTTGAAACTGATCCCTAAATGAGTCATCCGTCCAGGTGAGGCGCCGCTCTCACGCTGGAGAAACACTAATCTGCTTCTTCAGCCTGCGGCCGTCTTTACTCTCCTCATATCTGCTTCCAACTCTTTCTTCTTATTCTTCTTTTGTTTCTCGCTCTACATCTGCTGTTGTTCATCAATTATAAGTGAAGATACTGGTATCATATGAAACTGGAAAACCTAATGAATCCATCGGTACCAACCATGTCTCACTAGCTTGTCACGAAAGGAGGCTAAATAACGCTCCACACTAAATTTTGCTGAGGAAAAACATGGCCATTTTCAAAGGGGTCCCTTGACCTCTGACCTCCAGATATGTGAATGTAAAAATTGTAATTTTCATTAGGTTTCGCATGTAATGTAATGACATCATCACGGAAGTACAAGATGATGCGAAAGACCAAAGCCTTAGCTGACTGCTGCAAGAAGAAATAATGCTCCAGCTATTATTGTTTTTATTTTACATTAATTTAAACAGAATCATGCAAACGACGATCTCCCGCTGCCGCTCCACGGGAGGTTCGTTTTTAAAGGGTTAAAGGAATTAATTCGACCCTTTTGATTTCCAATAATAAATATATACATACATTTGCATAAAGCAGCATATTTGTCCTCTCCCATGTTGATAAGAGTATTAAATACTTGACAAACCTCCCTTTAAAGTACACTTTGAACAGATAAATAATGTGCGAGTCATTGTGATTAACTACGGACAATCAATGCAATTTATCAAGATTAAATATTTTAATTGATTTACAGCCCTGAAAACTGAATATCTTTGGGATTTGGACTTTTGGTCAAACAAAACAAGCAGTTTGAAGATGTCACCTTGGTTTCTTGTATAAATAATCATCAGATTAGTCGATGATTAATGTAATCTTTAGTTGCAGCCCTAACATTTTGATGGAAATTTATATATACTGTTATATTGTGACAGGAAATGCAATTCACAAACTGTTTGAAAATGAAATTACCACATGGCAATGTCTGTTTTAGCTGATATAGTAAATTAACTAACTGACAAATTAAGGTACTTCACGCATCACTAAGCAACTGGAGATATCAGAGGGAGAGAAGCCAGAGTAAACACTAGAGCAACATTTCTACTGTCAACAAACAGTATATATAGTAATATCAGCCAACCCTGGTTAACTGGAAGTCATTTATCAATCAGAGACGTGTTCTCTCTGTGTTTTTTTATCTATCAACTTGGATGTTCGGAGGTTTTTTTTTAGCTGCTCGACACTGTTTTTACCTCCAGATAAACGGTGTTTACGGTTGTTGGATCAATCTTTGGTGTAAAAGGTGGAGTTGTACGTGTGCATGTAGACAACTTCAGTCTTTTCATTCCTCTTTTTATCCCTCTCTTCCACCCTCTTTGTCTCCGTCTGTCCGTCTGTCAGCCTGGTTTGCATTCTGAGCATGTACAGTCTAGCCCGGCTCCGTCCACAAATCCTCCACTTCCACCAAAAAAAAGTCCACGTTCTCCGACGTGCCAGTCAGACAAACACTGCAGGCCTTGACAAATCAATTCCAGCCCAGTATGATGAAAAAGGCAGCAAGTCTCCTAAACTGTCACAGAGCCACACAGTTGGAAGAAACTCTTTTTTTACTCCACTCTGTAAATGCAAACATGGTTTCATAAAGTATTTATAGGATTCAGAAACCCAATCTAGTTTTGACGGAGGCTATGTGCAGGCCCAGAATATTAAGTTTGATCCGTCTGAGACTTTGCTGGAGCTACAAGGCAAACTGCACGGGGAACACAGTCAAGTACGCGGGTGATGGGAGTCAATGTAAGGTGACTACTTATCTACCAGTAAGAACATCAGCTAAAGTGCACTGCGTCCCAACAAACGCCACTCCAAAAAGAGAAACCAAACTTTAACGCTTCCCTCTAACTGGAACAAATTTAAAGAAAACACGGCATGAAACATCATGTGAGACACTTTCAGCTGCCGTTTAATCCATTAAAAAGTCCAGGGAGCACTCTGGACCAACATCTACAACGGGTGGACACCTCGACTTAAGACCAGTACAGACCCCGCTAACTCAATAAGGACCACCAGGGGCTTCCCAGTGGGACTGTCTGAACATCCAGCCAGGTAGCCACGTCACAACGAGTCATCAAAACCATTCAGGATGTTCTCAATACTATTTGATAATCACTGGGAACTATTCAATCATTCTTCGAGGATCGCTGGTAGTAACGTTACTACCACTACTACACACGACGGTTAAGACAAGGGGAAATATATAGTTTTAAGACGAGACGGTAGTCGCATAATCTATTTGATTTTTATTTTAGGGTTGTCAAAGTTAACGCAATAACAACACGCTAACAAATTCATTTTAACGCCACTAATTTCTTTAACGCATTAACACAACTTGTGATTTTTAGGTTGTATCGGTTGTATCAGTTTTAAAGCTAGAGTGAAGATACTGGTATCATATGAAACTAGAAAATGAATTTATTGGTACCAACCATGTCATACTAGCTTCACAAAGGAAGCTAAATAACGCTCCAAACTAGCACTACATTTTGGTGAGGAAAAACTGTCACGGCCATTTTCAAAGTGGTCCCTTGACCTCTGACCTCCAGATACGTGAATGTAAATGGGTTCTATGGGTACCCACGAGTCTCCCCTTTACAGACATGCCCACTTTATGATAATCACATGCAGTTTGGGGCAAGTCATAGTCAAGTCAGCACACTGACACACTGACAGCTGTTGTTGCCTGTTGGGCTGCAGTTTGCCATGTTATGATTGGAGCATATTGTTTTATGCTTAATGCAGTACCTGTGAGGGTTTCTGGACAATATGTGTCATTGTTTTGTGTTGTTAACTGATTTCCAATAATAAATATATACATACATTTGCATAAAGCAGCATATTTGCCCACTCCCATGTTGATAAGAGGATTAAATACTACATTCATTTGCGATTAATCACGATTAACTATTTTAATCGGCTGACAGCTCTAATGAGGATACTTAGAGGATACTACATTGGTGAAACAGCAAGCAGAGAGACTGAATGAACATCAGAAACAGACACAAAATGTACTGGGAAGGGGTTCAAAGGTCATCAAACAGGAGCGTGGATCGTATGAAGGACGGCAAAAAACACTTGAAGGCAGGAGCTGGATTCTTTTCCAGAGTTGAATAAACTGACAATCTGTGACAGAAGGAAGAACTTTTTAATCCTCCCCTTGACGACGTGTTTAGCTCCTGAACAACATGTTGTTGCTGAGCAATAATAGCCGAAGCCCTGTTTACACACAGTGGAATTGCACTTGATGCCCTGCAGCTTTGGTTTATTGGACACTGAACGAAGCCACACGGGGAAATAACGGAGCTTCACCGAGTTCAGCATCACAGCTGTGTGTGGACAGATGGCTGCAGAGTCGAGTCGGCCCACGGCGACGACTGGTAAGACGGGGGCAGAGCTATGTGAACGGGCATAACCATTAACTTTATATTTATAAGCATGTAGAGAGCTGAGCGTTGAGTGTGCTCTAAAGCGGCAGTAATCTTTATTTTTACCATTAGGGGGCAGAGGAACTCCAAAAACACGGCGCCAGACACAATCATGACTTATTATCACCTTATAAAGTTGTTCTGGAAAATGTTTGACAAGCTTATTTCCACATCCAGCAAACACAGAGTAAAATGATCATCTCATTAGTTTGTGTCACCCGATGAATTTAAGTCCAATATTCTCTCTCTTTTTGCTCTGTATTTGGTCTCCACCACCGCCTGAAGGAAGGTGGTGGAAGTGCATTGCTGCACTTTGCTCCACTTTGTTCACCAGCTAGTCTCTAACTGAGTCTGTCTGCTGTTTGCTGCTGAGTACGTAGTGTTCAGCGGGTTTATCAGACAACACTGAACACTGAAGCAGACAGGAATAACTAGAAGAGCATTAACCTTTAACATTACATTCAGTTATTAGGTTCACAGTTCATCTAAAAATATTGATTAGTAAGCTTACTTAGTTTTGCACAATATGTCCCCTTTAAATCAGGTAAAAGAAGATGATTCAGTTAGTAGGGATGTCATGAGAACCAATAGTTCGGTACCAAGTCGATGCCAGAAATCAGAAAATGTGACAATACTCCGCGAGGTGCCATTGATTTACATTATGCTGCTTTCAGGCTCTATTCAGTAAAAGTATTATGCAAAGATAAATTCTAACGTTATCATGATGCGTTCAAATGTAATCTTGTAAAATAATTTTTTTTGGCAAGAAACTTGAATAAATCCAGTAGTTTGAAGGAGATGTTTTCACAGCAGTATAAAATAGATATAGGGAATTATGACCTGTTTAACTTCCTAACAGAAACCAGTATGTTAACGGTAATAAAGGAGTGGATGTTGAGGTACATGGGATTTATTATTTTACTTTAGTTTTTTACCTTGGTATCGAATTGGTATTGAGAATCGTGGAATTTTGGTTTCGACTACAAAATTTCTAGTATCGTGACATCCCGACCAGTTAGTGCATCTGTCCATCATGCACTGGTTAGGATGTATGTTGCATCCCATTACTGTATCCAAGGTTTTTAAAACCTAACAGAGCCAAAGGGAGACATAGTTACAGGGGTCAAAGGTCACAAGGAAGCCAAGAGAAGCCAGACTCGAGCAGTCTTGTTCTAGATTTCCTTTAATATGTTGAACACCTTTTTTCTGTCTGTTTTTATGACTCTGAGCTGGTTTTAATTATGCTTGAAAAGCACTTTGCATGAAATTGCTGCATATAATCTGTGATTTAATTAAATTTGATATAATTTGGTTACTGAGCCAACTCGCCGGCCACAATTTTATGCAAGTTATTAACAGTTTAAGACCAAATTCCATCAGTGGAGATGAAGTGGGATAACTGCCGTCCAGAAATAATTTTTTTAGTGGCTGGTGTCCCGTCCCTCGGCAGCCACGAACCCACAGAGTGAAGCTTGCTTTGAGCGATGCTGGAGAGGAATCCTGCCAGTTTGTTCCCCCAGCAGATAGACATCTAAATGGCAGCTAGTGAGTGCAGCACTTGGTGATTCATGACCTGACCGGATTGCCAAACAGAGCCCACAGCTGTTCACACTTTGATAAGAGATCTCATTTAACGAGCCGCTGGCGCGAGCAGCTGGCGGCTCTTTATTGTCAGGATGAAAAGGCTGATGTGGGACCTGTGGCCAGCGTCGCCCGCAGACACACGGCGGATACCGGTGTGGTTACGCCACAAACTCACACACACTAATACACACCTGTCAACTCAGACTTTCTACCATACGGGTATTCTTTAGAGGTATTTGACACCTGACATACGGTACACATCCTACCATGGAGTTATATACCGAAAACAAGGACGCATCTTTAATGTCACACATTTACTGATGAGGTTTGGTTACTACAAGAAGACAAATAAAGAATAGTCAACTAATTTAACATGAGATGATGATGAGCAGAAAAAAATCCTATTCATTTAAAAGTAGGTGTGTGTTTTATTTACTGCCATGAATTTTTTTTGTGGTCAAATTTTATTATTTTAAAGATATGCATTGGAAATTATTAACAAAAACAATGCATCATTCAAAACAAAAAAAATAAATTGAAAAAAATAAATAAAAATAAATTAATAATAAATAAATAACATACAGATAGTAAATTGATTTCTATTTCATTTTATTTATTTTTTCAATTGATGTTTTGTTTTGAATTATGCATCAATAATAATAATAATAATAATAATAATAATAATAATAATAATAATAATAATAAATAAATACAAAATAATAAATTGATTATTATTTAATTTTTAAATAATTTTTTTATAGATGTTTTGTTTTGAATGATGCATCAATTGTGCATCATTCAACAGTATGTGCCGGTCTGATGTATAACTGTTGTTATTTTTTTAAATCTCCACAGATTGTGAAACTGATATTAAAGAAGATATTTAGTTCATGATTTCACTTCACATGACGCAGGTTTACTAAACCACAGACGTCTTTACTTTAACTTTAGCACTTCGGGCCGTCATATCAACATCTATTTAGCATCTTAATGTCTGCCTGTCAACAACACGAGTACACACACACACAAAGTGAGTTTCCACCGATGTTTGTTTTCTACAGAAGTCTTTACTTCCCTCTATGTCTGTTGTGGCTCATTAGTGTGAAGACCTGCCATTCTCTCTCCCTCTCTCTCTGGTGAAACAAACTCTTTGAGGATCCGCCACTGTTTTCATCATCATTATCCTCCTCTCCCTCTCTCTCTTCCTCTCGACTCCACTCTGAAGGTCTGCCATCAGCTTCAACAACACAGTCTTTGTCTCCCTCGCTCTTCCTCTCCGTGGAGGACTTTTTAATCTGAAGGCCTGCCATCGTCTTCATCATGAATCTCCCCTCCCTCCGCTGAAGACTGACACATCGAAGGGCTGGCTTTGTTTCAATCAACGTCTTCCTCGACCAATCGTTTACTGTCCAGCTTACGTACAGTGACAGTCTTAGACTCTAACTCCAAACTTTCCTACAGTTATTAAACAGTTATTACAACCGCTGACTCTCACAGTAATTACCCCCTGTGGGCTTAAAATGGACTCCGAAGGCGCTTCAGAAACCCGACCAAAAAAAACTTCATCAAAACATCTGAAGGAACTTCTCAAAACAACTCTGCAGCATAAAAAACCTTTCATACCAAGCACAGATTTCCATCCCAAAAACTTTGCAGGGAAACGTATAAACTCAGATTTTATGTGGAAATGTTTGACCAAAGAAATCATTTGTTCCAAGTGATGACATTCCTCCAGGTAGCTTGCTGTCAAAATAGGGTCTAATCAATTTGGTTTCTCAACACCCCAAACACTGCTACGACTACCTCAACAACCAAATAAAGGACAATAAGTGGCCAGTGGGCGACTCACTGAACCTGCACTCTTTCTACCAGCCAGCAGGGGGCGACTCCTCTGGTGGCTAAAAGAAGTCTGATTGTATAAGAGTCTATGAGAAAATGAGCCTACTTCTCTCTTGATTTATTACCTCAGTAAACATTGTAAACATGAGTTTATGGTCTCAATCACTAGTTTCAAGTCTTCTTCAATACAGCATGATGTTCATTTAGTAAATGATGGTCCCATTTAGAGTCAAATAGACCATAAAGCAGGGGATGCTTTAGGGCGGGGCTACCTTGTGATTGACAGGTCGCTGCCACGGCGATGTCCGGTCTGGGAGTTGTCCGTGTTTTCGTCTTAGAACTTTAACCCTTTCACAGTGTGTTTTCACTTCATCAAAGTTAATTATAAAATGTTTGGTGTTATTCAGCGTTCGGTTGTTCTTAGCTCCACCCTCTCGTGTCACTTCTGGTTCCAAAAAACCAAGATGGCGATGGCGAATATTCTGAACTCAAGGTTTCAAAACGGCAGTCCACAGACCAACGGTGACGTCAAGGTGACTACGTCCACTTCTTATATACAGCCTATGGGTTTGGCTTGAGATCGTCCAGCAGCTGGGATACGATGAAGATGGTAATGTAGCCGATATGCACTTACTTAACGTTATATGTTTGTCACGGGATAGGGTTAGCCACAACAGCTAACGTTAGCATAACATTTGGGGTCTGATTAGTTTATGTATTTATGTATTGTGTAGTTGGTGTGTCATGCGGAAAATTTGCCTGCGGATTTTCTGTATTCCCGCACCAATTTTCGCATCACACCTGTGAGAAACGGCCTGAAGCTTCAGTTATGCTTTCAACAAGGACGGCTGCACGGATATGAGCAGACGTGGCATCGTGATGAGAAAGCGTTTGCATCTTTTATACTCTGTGCGGGTTTCTCCTCGCAGCAAACGTGCATTCTCAAAGCTCCTCAAAGTTCTCCATTTTCGTCCATCCGTGTCCGCGTAGTTGGAAAAATGTTGGTGTGCGCGGACTGGTGAAAACTCGCCTTAACCCACTCCTTATATTCAGTATGTTCTAAACAATAGTCACTTTGCCAATAAATCACTATACGAGCTCCTTCTGGTGGAGCTTCAGAGCTCTGAAGAGGTGACAGCAGTACTGTACATGCATAAGGAGCCGTATACACGAGAGAGTGCAGAACAGTCTGAAGTTATAAAGCTGATCCTCACGAAACAAATCAAACACCGTCTCTGTGTTTCCGTCTCACCTGCTCCTCTGCTCGGTCTCCCTTGGCGCTGATGTAGCTCAGTCGATAATGTCGGACGTTCCTGGTTTCCACGGGCTGCCAGGACACCCGCATACTGAAGGTGGTTTCTTCATCGATCCTCATGTTCCTCACCCCGTAACGAGGAGCTGGAGGATCAGACGGAGTAAAAATATAAATCACGCTGCAGGTCACCGAGCTACACATCAACTCACTGAAGCACGAAACTAACAGTGTGATTCATCTTATATCAGACAAACCGATCATATCAAGATGTCGTCGTTTTGGCATTTAATTTACTCCCGTTTTCAACTTCACATCTTTACAATGTCAAAACTTTTACCAGGAAAGTTTGTGTGGAAATAACATCCGACAGCCTTCATGATGGATGATACACCATCCATCTAAAGACGCCAAGGAAACAGCACCAGATAACTTGTAATCAGTTGTTTGCTCTCTGATATGTTCTTAATCTTGAACCCTGATTCTTCCTCAATGTAAGTTTTATTAAAAGCTCTAAAAACTGTGTCTATTACATACACACACATGATGTAATATTACACATAAATAACAAACAATCCAAAATAAGGAAGAGGTAAAGGGAGGTGGAGAGAAAAGACGGAACAAACACAATTCATCACAACAGCTGGAATGAAATATTTACTTGCTACGGTGGTGGTCTTCGTAGCGATCGTGGTCGTTCTTTCAACTGAAAATGAAAAAAAAAAGGATTAAAACAAGTCAGAGATTTAATAAAAAGTTTAAAGGATCCTCTGATGTTTGTTTCAATCTGGAAAATAATATCTAAATTATTTTGCAATGTCCATTCTTTAAAAGTCACCAGAATGCAGGAAACAACGTCTCTGAAACTCAACATTTTTCTGGAGGAGAAGACCAAGACCCCCTGGCTTTGGTTTCCAAGTCCTCCCTATTTTTGAGGTCTCAAGGTTGGCCAGCATGATATAAAGACGAGACATATGAGACAAGACTTTGTTAGCCAGCTCACCCCGCGGTCCCTCCGCCTCATTCCCCGCCGCTAGGAGACTACTTCGCCAGGAGGAGAGCAGGCGGTAGCTCCAGAGACGGACCTTCAGTTAGCGGCTGCAGCAACTCCAAACAACAGCAACAGAAAGTCTGCTGATCCCGAACCGCCCCGACTCCCCCGACGGATCAGCAAACTTTTTGTTGCTGCCGTTACACAGGTTAGATCCAGCACTGTGACTCCTTATGCTGGCTGCATTCGAGTTGCTGCAGCCGCTAACTTAAGGTCCGTCTCCGGAGCTACCGTCCGCTCTCCTCCCAGCAAAGTAGTCTCCTAGTGGCGGGAAGCGAGGCGGTGGGACTGCGGGGTGCGCTAGCTCGCTAATTCTTCGTCTAATTTGTGGTCTGATAACAGTACATTCATCATATTCAGTGTCCCATATCGCTATTTTCCAAGTTACTATTAGCTGTCATAGGGACCTACGACAAACAAGTTTGATCGTAGAGACCTATGATCAAACTTGTAACTCCCCTAATTCAGATGTCTGTGCACCTTTTTAGAAATACGAGGACAGTTGGAACGTTATATTTACGGGTGGACTCCACGAGGATCATCTCGTCACTCTCCACCTCGTTGCCGTAGATTGCAGCGATGAGGACTTCGTACTCTGTGAGCGTGCTGAGTCCTTTTATCAGGTAGGTGTTAATGTTTCCGTTCACCAGAACCTGAAACACAAACAGAAACAGAGGGATGGAGATAAGTGATACGAGCTGATGTACACTGAGGAGGTAAACCCAACTGAATCAGCTCCAACAGAACAGAATTTAGAGTTTTTCTACATCACAGCAAGAAGCATCTGGTTTAAGATAACACACCTTTATATTTAATGCATGAAGACACAAACAGGTAGAAAGATCAAAATAGCAGATAAATGACAGTCCAACAGGTGAGGAGACAGATAACACGTCATGTTTTTGGGATTATCATCTCTGAGAGATAATCCTCATCAGTGCGACAGAGAGAGAGATCTTTATCTTTTTATGTTTCACCTCTGCTTCATATTATATTTTAATTGAATAGTCTGATTCAAGTTGATCAGATTTGAGATAAAACGTGTCTCTGTTTTAATCAACAATAAGTAAAATAGGACAAAAGTAGTACTGAGGACCTTGACTGGTTAGATAAACGGCTGAGTTCCTTGTGATGGAAGAGATTAAAGAAAAAAAGAAACAAGAAGAATAAAATCATCAGTAACTAAATGAAATCATATCAGGCGTATTAAGTCTGAGGTGATGGTGCTCCGCTGGAAGTGGATTGCTCTCTTCAAGTTACTACCCAAAGTGAAGGAGTTCAAGTGTCTCAGGATCTCAGGAGGGAATGTAGAAATTGTAGAGAAAGCTGATGCTGAAGGAGAAACCTACAAACCAAACCTCTCTTTAGGGTCATAAGATGTTCGGCAGTGAGCAAAAGAACGAGAGAGCTGACACAAGCAGCCAACAGGAGTTTATTTAACCGAGTGTAGCCTCGTGGCGTTACTATCTGGACAGGTGTAAGTAGCAGGAGATAGAAAAAATAGATAGATGGACATGACAACTCTCACATGACATAATGATTTTATTCCTTTGTTTAAAGGGTGGGTCCATTATTTTATTTAGCTCAGATCAGAAAGTCACACAATAACACAAACTAACCAACTGATCGATGCAGCGGTAGAGCAGCAACTCCCCTGTTCTGAGAGGTCAAATTAAAAACACATGTTTTTGTGAATGGAGTCTGGTGGCTTTGAAGTCAGCGATATAACGGCTTCAGTTCCCGGTCAGAAAGGGCTGTCTTACGGCGAGGTGAAGCGGTGAAAATATTCTAAATACAGCGCACACTTAAACTGATATTTTTTTTTTTAGATGGCTAAAGCTCCTTGGAAAGAAAAACAAAGTGGCACAGCTGGTTGTTTTCCACGCGTTTTTAGACGCAGCATGTGTACGGCCTCTTTATCCAAGGTGCTTGGGAAGCACCTGCTGTTACTAAGTAACCAAAACCTGCGTGCTGCAACGGCGATGATGATGAAGTTGCCGTAATTTAGGGTGAAGCAGTAAAACAGTTCATGGTAGTCCTGCACAAACATGATTAACTTGTCCTCCATATATCTACCAGATATTTACGGAAGAAAGAAAACATGACATGCGGTGCGCGCTGCGTCGTTCTAAAAGTTGAATCGTTATTACCTCGGGGTGCAGCCTTTGAGCGTGCATCTACATTGACAATAATGGATTTGAGGTTGCAAAAAGGTTTGAGGTTGTGAACGCCCCCTTCTGTGTTATGATTATTGTTATACATTATGAATATTTATGTGTGCTCATAACTATGATCATACAGTGTTATAAGCAGAATATAACACATTATAAATATGTTTATAATGCATTATAGACAACAGTAACACACACCTCATCACTGTCTCCTCCGTCTGTGGGCGTCCAGGTGAGTCGGTACAGCACCACATCAGATGCCGGGTGTTGCCATGACACCCTGAAGCTGTCTGTGGAGACGTCACTGCTCCTCAGGTCCGGCGGGTCCGGGACGGTCTCTTGACACACAAATAACACACTTGTAGTCATGGCAACAATAAACCTGCCATACCTGATTTTTTACATTATTTTTTATATGATTAGAATGTCTGCACACTAATAATATTGATATTAGTTCTTACTTGTGGTGAAGCTGTCGGTCACGGCCTCAGCTTGTCCCTCGTCGTAGAGGGCGAAAACACCAACTGTGTACTCCGTCAGCGAGGTCAGGTTTCTTAGCAACCAGGTAGTCACACGGCCAACATCCACCTGTAGATACAGAACCAAACAACAACGATGACGATGAAGACGTAAGCATGACGGTTTGTTTCTGATGTCAGTACTAAGAGCTAAGGATCCTCTCACCTCGTTGGTCTGGACTCCGTTGGTCTTGACGTACATGATGCGGTAGCTTTTGGTCTTCCTGGAGGCGGAGTCCCACGTGAGCCGGGAGGAGCTGTGGTCCACGTCCGAGAAACGCAGGTTCGTTGCCGGAGTCAGCGGTACTGAGGTGGGAGGAGGTGGGGCAGAAAGCAACTGTTAGCACACAAAGTAAAGATGGTGTATGAAAACCATGACTGTAATAGACATAAGAGGGATAAGATAAGATAAGATAAGATAAGATAAGATAAGATAAGATAAGATAAGATAAGATAAGATGGAACTTTATTAATACCAAAGAAAATGTTTTGCCAGAGATTGCTCAAAAACTACAATATAAGAATAAAACAAATATATATAACAATAAAAGTAAGATACATTTAGTAAAATAAGTAAACTAAAATAGAAAAGTAATATTGTGCATGATATTGAGAGTAATATTGGAAATTATATTGAAAAAGTACAAAAAAGCAATATTGCACATTATATTTTGTCATTGTGTTACTTATGGATGGAATTATAGTGAAAATAAATGATTCCCTTTTTGCTGGGGACCCCCCTGGAGATTTTTTTCAATAAATAATAATTATAAATAATAAATAATAAATAATATAAAATAAAATAAATTATAAAAAATAAAAATAAAAAAAGGACTCCAGAAATCGCTAATATATTGTATTAAATTAAATTAAATTATCCAGGTATTTCTTATGATGCATCATTTGTCTGATAATTTCAGAAATAAGAATGTAAATATGAGTCCAGAAACTCTGGCTGCCACAGAGCTGCTGTTATAAAAGGGTCAAAGGTTAGTTGAGTTTGGATTTAGTGGTTTCACACATACACACTCATGGGGGTTTGAACCAGGGTTATTGGACTCCAGTATTTTAATTATAAAGTGGACAGACCCTCCCTCCATCACTCCCTCAGGCTCTGCCTCCACTTCGCCTCTCTCTCCTCTGGAGGAACTGCAAAGGTCTAAAACAGCCTCTTAGCTTCACTTTTCTTTTAATTCAGCCGGGAGAATCTGATTTACTCTGGGAAACTTTAGCATTACTGATCTGTTTTTTCTTTTAAATCCTGATTGTACCGAGCGCTGTTTCACCTCAATTATACCGGGGGTCAGGGTAAAGACAAAGCAGCCGAGAGGAAAGGGAGGAAGGGAGGGAGAGACTGCCTCTGCTTGTACTGTAGGAGGTCGAGTCAGGGTCAGCAAAGTGCTGAGGAGGATGGGAAATTAAAAAGTTTAGAGATAGGTGAGTCTCCAAAGTTTCCAAAGTCCATATAAAAATATCCACTACATTAAAAGGCCCATTCACGTAGATGTTGGGTGACTCCTGAATGTCAGACCTCTCCAAAATGTTTAAAAAGCTACAAAAAATATTTTCAGAAAGATTCTATTTCTTTATTAGCATTTATACTACACTATACTACCATTTTATACTTTAATAAAAGTATGAATGTAGTGTTCCAGACATCTACACTGATTCGAGTAGGTCTGGTGAGGTCTTCACGATTGTTTCCTCAGTTTTCAGTCCTTTACACACCCGGGGCGTGATAAAACAACAACACAAAAATGTGAAATACTCGCCTGCTAATATTATATGTCTCGGGCTTTTATTGTGAAAGGTATAAACAGAAGGCGTTGATCATCTGGTCTGTCTTTGTCAAGGTTTAAAGGAGCAATAAAGTTTGCCGTCTTGGTTCGGACTACCAGAACCCCCGTAAACCGCAACATATCACAATGGTTTTAAGACAAGAATTAAGATTTTTCTTTTCATAAATAACTGTATTTATTATGATATAAATAAACTATAGGTTCCTGATATAGTTGGCTTAAAAGTGTTTATTGAGTTTCACTACAATTTGCAGTTTTATTAACAATTAAGTACAGCCGGGCAGTGAAACAGTGTGAGAAAGAGAGTTAATAGGGTGAAATGTGTTTTACTTTCTTTCTTTATTTTACCTAAATGTAGAAAATGAGGAAGGGCGCCCCCTTTTTTAGAGGGTGACTAGCGTCCCCCAGAAGGTGGCGCCCTAAGCGACCGTCTATATTGCCTATACGTTAAGCCTGTAAACCTGTTCTGTACAACCTGATTGGTTGATGCCTATTATTCGCGGCGCAAAACCTCAGAAAAAATCAACTTCGGAAAAAAAGTATGCCACTTTTTCGCAGCATAATATTTGCATTCTGTGTGAAAGTATTCATGACAAAAACAACAGTTTGGAAAAAAATATTGACGTGCGAATTAACCGCTGGTAAAAAAAACACCCCCGGTGTGTAACGGCCTTTGTTTTGCACATTTGTTTGTTTTATCATTGACTTAACTACTGTGTTAAAAAGAAAGGGTTGTTATTTATTTATTCATTTATTCATCTATATATATATATATATTTTTTTTTTTTTCTATTTTTTTTTTTGTATTCGCAGAAATTTTGTGAGGAACCAGGGGTGGGAGGGAAAAAAAATTATTTCGTTATACCTCTTAAAATAATAAATATATTTATAAAAATAAAAGAGATCATTTTCTTGTGCCAGAGCCAGAAAAATGGCATGGATGAGTTTAGGGCTGAATGATTTTGAAAAAATATCTAATTGCGATTATTTTGACTGATATTGCATTTGCGATATATATATGTGATATTGGAGAGAATGATGATTTTTATATCATTATTTTCATTTTTATTGAAAACATACTAAAATGGTTATGGTGTGATTTTTGCGGGTGTCTGTACCAAACAAAGATGTTCTCTTAAGTCTGTAGAATATAATGTGTAGGCCAGGACGTCTCTGCAGCAAAATAATATTTAATTTAAAATGGTTTAAAATGCCTTTAACAAATTGCAGTAGGCCATATTGCAATGTTGATCAAATTTGGATTTATTGTGCAGCCCTAGATGAGGCTGACGCAGCTACAAAGGTAACAGAGTCGACAAATTTACACATTTCTTCTATTGACATGACAAACACAAAGTTAACTGAACAAAAACCAACCAACATGAACACGTTGGACTGAATAATAGACTGAAAATGATTTGATCATTACCGGTAATGGAGGAAAAAAGAACATTTCATTTCACTGCAGCCATCATTAAAGCTCATTTTGTCTCAACAATGACACAAACAAACGGTGAAATAACTGGATGAAATGAGGGACGAGAGAGACGACGTCTGAGTGATTACGAACCAACACGCGGAGTTAAAAGCACATTAAACTCATCTCCTGCACGTCCAGATGCATCAGAAAAAACACCGGCTGATGATGAGCGCAGCGCAGATATAAACTAAAAATAAATGTCCTAACTCTGATGCAGCTCATCTTCACTGCAGGAATAATCAACAAAAACAGATTTGGCTGTCAAAGACAACTCATGTGGATATTTTCTTGCACTTAATGAATGAATGATTAAATACACATAAGGAGAAATGAATATACGTGGCATGAAGCCCCGCTTGCACGGATGAAGGAAATTAAAAGTAATTTGAGAGAGAGACCTCAACCCCCCAAAAAAAACATCCACTGCCTCGCTCCAACAGCCTCCGGCGTCCTTATCTGACCTGCATTCAAAGCCTTACACGCCTCATAAAGACACAAACATGCCCTGACTTAAAGCCGCAGGCCGCAGACCTTAAAGGAGACTTCATAAAACGTTAATTAGTGGGCATGGTGGGGATACGGGGACGGCACAGAGGGGAGGCACGGAGCTTCAGAACTCTTAAAAATGAAAGTGAGGTGCAAAAAATAGCACGACGAGGGGAAGCCTGAGGCCGGCGCCACGCTGGGATTTTGGCACCGCCTGGTTGGCGGTTTTGTCGGGGCAGAAAAACGTGCCGTGACGTGTTGCAGCGGTCCTGGAAAAAGCCGTGTAACTACAAGCAAACACAAATGAAACGTAACTGCAGCAGCTGATTCGACTGATTGGAACAACTTCAGAGGAATTAGCTTTCTGTAGTGTCGGGAGTAAAAAGCTGCTTCCGCTTCGCTGCATATTCATCGAGTTCAATGACACTCCAGATCTTTAAACTTCACTCTAAAAACAACTGCTCTCAATGTGATATTTTTTTTGGGAGATGTGTGGTTTCCTTCCTGCAGGGCGTCAGACAGCTGTGAGTAAATCTGAACGTCCCGCGGCGAATGAAATATGAGTTCAGAGGGTCGTAAAATCTGTCAGGAATTTAATGAAATTGAATTTCATCAACAGTTAGCGAAGCTCATTGACGGTTTCACGGTGATATTCATATTTACTCTATGAGTCAGAGTGTGTGTGACCTTGTATTTCTATCTTTGTGAGGACCAATCTGACTTTTAGACCTTGACAGTGAAGTCCTCAGTCCTAACTTCTTCAAAGGACAGGGCACGACGCCGCTCACAAACTTCCTTGTTTTCTTGGCTTGTGTTACGTTTCCAACAGCGAAAATTGCATCCCAGTGCAGTGCAGAGGATGTTATGGACGAGGATAGTTTTACAGTGTACAGTTCACACTGCCGGGGCAGCTGTGGCTCAGTGGGTACAGCGAGTCTTTTAATCACAAGGTTGCCGGTTCGATCCCCGATTCCTCCTGTCTGCGCGGCAGAGGGAAACAACGTAGTAAAAAACGGCCTGTAGAGCCGGTATGATTTCACATTTTACTCTGTGAATTAAGGATTTATTATGTTGACCAAACCAGAGTTGCTGGACTGATGGTTTTGGTGAGTTTTATTTAGTTTCTTTACTGTGACTCGTTCAAAGAAATCCATACGATTATGTGGTTTATTATATGAAAATAGTTACAAGCAATAACTTAGGCTAACTGGAATGACGTGACGTGACGTGACGTGACTTATTGTGATGTAATTTATCTTCAAATTCTTCATATCCCTAAAATCTGCACAACCTAACTTCACCTTTATTTCTATAAAAGTATTGAAATTGTGTCATAAATAAAAATATATAAAAATCAGACTTGTTTTTTTCATAAAATGTTATTAATAACACACAAAACATGTTGATCCAGAAGATTTCTAAATGTAGAAACATACACAAAATATTTTTGAACACTCCATTAGGTATTGAACTATGCACCGTGTTTAGTTTTTGACATATGTTCATTTTTATGAGCAGATTGAGTGCAAACGTGCTTCGATAGTTTTGTTACGTTCCGCACGTAACATAATATAATGACATCACAAGCGTACAACGTGATGACGCTTACTAACTAAAGACAGAAGCGTTAGCTTTCTGCTGCAAAAAAGAGTGAATCTTCTAGCTCTTATAATTTATATTTTAGATTGATTTAAACAGGATCAAGCAAACAACGATCTCCCGTGGCCGTTACGGGGCAAAACTCTGGCGCCGCCGTAACATAATGACGTCATCACGAGCGTACAGCGTGATAACTTTCTACTGCAAAAAGAATGAACGCTCAACCGTCAACGATCCGGTTTTAAAGAGTTAAAGAGTTATAGGGAACATTTAAGGGACATTTGAGTGTGGAATTATTAATCATAGGGAATGCGTAAATGATTTTGATGGATTAATCAGTTAATTGACTGATCATCTCAGTGTGTGTGCGTGTGTGTGCGTGTGCGTGTGTGTGTGCGTGTGCGTGCGTGTGTCTGAAAGACTCACGTGTGGTCTGCTGGCTGGTCATGGGGTCGCTGGCCTCCTCTCCATACATGGCATAAACCGTCACCGTGTACTCCGTGTCCGGGGTCAGTCCCTCCAGCTCCACCTCGTTCACAGAGTCCTCCACCTTCACCTGCACACACACACACACACACACACACACAAAGCATGAAGGTATGTGCCTTCAGCAGAAGGAGGATGCCGTGTTTCCGCAGACGTCTTTATCTCATCTCATCTCGTCTCTCATCCATCTGTCCGTTTATCTCTCCCCATCATCTACCTCTATCTCTTCTATCATCCCTCCATCAGCCCTCAGTCGAGTCCAGACAAGCAGAGAATCGAGCAGTGATTACATAAGATTTTTTCTGAACGGGGCTTGTGCCTTTTTCTTCCTCTCGCTTTCAGCAGCTGGGACCCATCAACCCTTTAAACTATGTGCCTCATGTTGTGACACATTCTTTATTTTATTTACCTTTGTATTAATTCCCTTATTTATTTACTCCTCTGTTTAATTTTCATTTTTTATTTATTTATTTATGTATTTATTTTATTAATTTCTAAATGCATTCATTATTTATTTATTTAGGGTTGCGATTAATTTGCAAAATAAATATATTTAAAAATTAATAGAAAATAAATACACACATAAATAAAAGGGAAAATTAAACAGAATAATAATGTAATAATTTGTTTATAATAATGAACAAAGAATAAATAAAAAAGCAAATTACAAAAATAAATATATACCAATTAATTAATGGCTAAATTTTTTTAAATATTATTTTTGCTGCATTTAATGACAGTTATTATTTATTTTAATTATTTTTATGTTGTGAGCTGCGACATACAGTATAGCTAAGGTAGGCAGAACCTAGGCTACATGTATTGTACATTCAGGACTCCTCCCCTCCCCTTTACTGTACTGTATGTCTATGTTCTCTCATGTATTGTAATATAACTTGCTGTAAAACCAATTGCCCTCCAGGAACCAAAAGATTTCTATCTGATCAGAGTCTGATACCAGATCAGGGGTTGGTTCTGTGTTTGTAGAAGGATGATTAACTCCACTATAATACAGCTGCTAACACACGACGGCCACACACCCACAACTTCACCATCTTTCACCTTCTGCCAAACACACACACACAAACACACACACACACACACACACACACACACACACACACACAAAATAATAATCTGGCAGAAAGGAGGCACCGACAAATGTTTGTCCATCTGCTCTTCTTGTCTACCTGGTTCATGAATAAATTGTTTTCCTTTTAGAGCCTGAGAGGAATAAGATGTTCTGCCAAAGTTTAAGAGTCATACTTCATAACCCGATGCAGAATTTCAGACAGCGATCTGGCTACTGATGTAAAATATGCTGCCGACATGAAACCGTTCATGTTCCAGAGTCACTGTAATGGTTAAATGGTTGTTATACATCAGCAGGTTCCCTTTTCATTGGAATATATTTACTTCTATTTTGGTCTAGTTCTACTTCCTTGTACTGTGGATGTTCGTCTTTATGGAGGATGGAACCTGCCAAAATAATACAAAAATATCTTGATTAATAAATGAATATGTCATTAAATGATTTTTAAATTTAAAATAAATTTGGCTAAGAATTTATTGATAAAATGTGACATAAATTGATATTACTCTTTTAATTTTCTTCTTTATTTATCTATCTTTGAATTAATTCCCTTATTTATTTACTCTCCTTCACTTTTATTTATTTATGTATTTATTTTCGTATTAATATTTTATTCATTTTTTTTTTTTTCATATATATATATTTCTTTTTAGATTAAGTATGTAAAATAATAAAAATAAATACATAAATAAATAAAAGGGAAAATTAAACAGAGGAGTAAATAAATAAGGGAATTAATACAAATATACATAAATAAAGAAGCTAAATAAAACAGAAATATCAATTTATGTCACATTTT
Source organism: Sebastes fasciatus (assembly GCF_043250625.1). Taxonomy (NCBI): domain Eukaryota; kingdom Metazoa; phylum Chordata; class Actinopteri; order Perciformes; family Sebastidae; genus Sebastes; species Sebastes fasciatus. Next base: position 29,147,832 of record NC_133811.1, read on the forward strand.
CATCAACTAATTAAAGGCTACACTTATTTTTAATATTATTTTTGCTGCATTTAATGACATATTTATTAGTTATTGAGTCATTTATTTATTTATTTTTGATTTTGGCATGTTTAATTTGGGAAAAATGGGATGTGAAATGAAGCCATGTTGAAGCTGTGGATGAACGTGCAAAATTGTCAAAATCTCCACTGAGACAAACGTCAGGAGTAGAGCTGTAACGATTGACCGATTAGTTGTCAACTATTAAATCAATCGAGAACTATTTGATAATCAATTAATCGGTTTGAGGAATTTTTTTAGAAAAACAAATTCCCTGATTTCAGCTTCTTAAATGTGAATATTTTCTGGTTTGTTTCCTCCTCTATGACAGTAAACTGAATATCTTTGAGTTTTGGACAAAAAAATACATTTGAGGACGTCATCTTGAGCAATTTTTCACCATTTTATGACATTTTATAGACCAAACAACTAATCCATTAATCGAGAAAATAATCAACAATCGAGAAAATAATAATATTAAAAATAATAATGTAAAAAATAATCGTTAGTTGCAGCCGTAGTCAGGAGTTAAATTAGCTACCGAGACCTTTGTTTCTTTGTATCCTTAGAGTAAAGTTTGATCTTTCTGAATAGACTTATAGAGCTGATGTTTCTGAAATGACGCGTCATCTTGAGGAGATACATTTCACACTGAACTCTCGTCACTTTTTGTTTTTTGTTGGTAGGTAAATCATCAGTTTTATGGACCCAAACTCTAACATAGAATCTCCTTGTTGCTGTTAACATGTTTTAATATGTATCCTCCCTCTCTGTCTTGGGTTCAGTCTGTGTTGAAGCCCTCTTTGGCCCAGACGAGTCCCCACGTGGCCCAGGATGTGGAGCCAGCCAAGGCCGGGCTCTGACAGCGGCGCCTCAGAGCCCGGCTCTTCCTCGCTGCTGGAAGACATCCGTCCTGATCCTGGATTGAATGTTTTTATTGCCGTCTGCCCAGAGGGGAATGTGACGACGGGCGTAATGAGGCCTGATGGGAAACACCTCTCCTCCTCTACCTCCTCTGCTCTATTTACCTGCATGTTTTAATCTCTCCAGGTTGGTTCTGATGTTTTCTGACCTGCTGATGCTCGTCTCAGCATGTGGCTGCTCTTTATTTCAATAAATATTCAGTTTTCTGTCCTTTGACCTCCAACACTAGCTGAAATTTAAGAAATCTAACTGTTTTTTTGGTTCGTGCACCACAGAGAGGCTGAAAGGTTACTGAGGGTGTCCTTGAGAAGCTGTAGCTGTGGCAACTATTTCCCTTCCTCTTTCCTTTTTCTTCTTGGCAAACTCTGACCAATTTTGACTTCCACCAACTGCCAATTTCATTTGGTCTTTCTGAGTTTTTTCCTCTCTTTCCTCCCATCCTCTCACCTCTCCGTCTTATCTCCCTCACTGAGCATCACTGAAGGGTATGCAGGAAGATGTGCTCGATATACAGAATGCAGAGAAAAATAAGAGAAACACCACATCAAAGCTGACTTTTACTTTGAAGCAACTCAATTACAATTACAAAGGCGTCTCTGCAGGTCAGTTTTATTAAGTCGATTAGAAGTCTGTGTCTGCTCTGACAGTCACCGTCTTTAGATACGTCGTTTCAAAGCAACTTCAGGTGTTTCACAGAGTTCCTGTGACGCTCAACCATCAGGCCAAACACGGAGAGATGCCAAAATCTAACAAACTGCAGACAAACAGGAGGAGAAGAGCGAAGCCAGCAGTTTGCAAGGTCAAACTCAGACACTAAAAGACGTAACCAAAGCTTCTGTTATGAACTGGGAGATATAACTGGATGTTCTGCTGCTGCTGATCAAACATCCAGGCCGACTCTGTTCTGTGAAGTTTTCTTCGACTCAAAATAAGGCCGTCAATCGATTAAAATATGTAATCACGATTAATCGCAAATTAAGAGTGATTTGTCAAGTATTCAATATTCTTATCAACATGGGAGTGAGCAATGTGATGCTTTATGCAAATGTATGTATATATGTATTATTGGAAATCAATTAACAACACAAAATAATGACAAATATTGTCCAGAAACCCTCACAGGTACTGCATTTAGCATAAAACAATATGCTCAAATCATCTCCTCCATCACGTAACCAGCTACAAGTGTTGGATGTGGAGCTGCGTATGAAGGTGCTTCTTTAAATCTGAAGGAGAGTTCTTTGCAGCTGACAGACGCTTCTTTCTCAGGCACAATTTGCATTTCACTGTGATGTTCTTGTAACAGATTGCTTATTTGAAAATGTAACTAAATATCAGATTACTTGGATTGTAATAGAACACGTTACGTTACTCGTTACAACAAAAAAAAGTCAGCCCGTTCGCAAGAAAAAGGCGCATGAATGCCACAATAATGCTCAAGGGTTTAAGCGTTCAATAAGTACGCCTTTCTTGTTTTCCGCGTGTCATGTGTACGCCATGTATCCTGCAAATGTAAACTCAGCCATGCATAAATGATACAGTAAGAGTGATGCAGTATAAAAAGTGAGTAAGATCACTTATGGTGTGTGGATTGGGAGGTGGATGGGTCCAACAAACACCAGATTTTTAACCAGGAAACCCCTGTTCCCGTCTGGCGTTTTGTTTTATAAGTTACGTTAGTCACGTGGCGTTTGGGACGTGTTTTCCCTAGTTGTTTCCGTACGTGTTTTACTTAGTTTACGTGCTGATTTTAAGCCCAACTATGACGTTTTCTCTTACCCTAACTAAGTGGTTTTCTTGCCTATATTGCAGACGTTTACGTGGCGTACAAATGACACGCGAAAAGGCTAAAATGTGAACTCATGACATGCTGAATGTCTGTGTAATGTCGTGGTATTTATACGCCTTCCCATGAGACCGGATTAAAAAATCCCTGGCCGGGATTCACCGTTTTCTTTCCATACAGCAAATCACAACACTGAAATAATCAGCAGAGAGTGGCCCAGCTCTGAATCATACAGCAGATCTACCGTTGTAAAGGTGTTTCCATTATTTTGTCTACCTCCTAAAAACCTCCTAAAAAATAGTTTTCCTTTCCTGCCTTCACAGTCTGCTCACACACACACACACACACACACACACACACACACACACACACACACACACACACACACACACACACACACACACACACACACACACACACACACACACACACACACACACACACACACACACACACACACACACACACACACACACACACACACACACACACACACACACACACACACACACACACAGCTTCCTCACCTCCTTCTCGTCCGCAGCGTCTCCCTCCGTCAGCGGCGCGTACAGGATCATGTACCCAGAAGCCCCGGCGGCGATCTTCCAGCGGGCCCTCATGGTGCTGTGAGTGATATCGTACAACTCCAGGTCGTTCACCATCGGCAGCGCCACTGCAGCACGACACAAAGACCAAATGTAAGACCGCTTTCAAACATAACAACAATACATCTTAATATTAAAATGATTATATCACACAAAATAATGTCTATTTCATGCTCATGGAGGATATTATTCTCAGATGAAAAAAGCCTGCAGCTTCTCTTAGACTTTATTTTAGACTTTCAGCTTCAATAAGTTCAAATAATATCTAAATGTCATGAAAGGTCTGTCTCTCTCAGGTTTTATTAAATCTAGTGTATCTCAGCCAGTCAGTGTCATCAGGTTTCTCTCACAGCATGAGAAAAAAAAGCAAAATCTGATATTAAATGTTATTTTTTTCCACATTTTATTTGCTAATTTAACTGTTCATACCTGCTTTTAACCCTCTCCGACCCACAATAGAGACGTTTTTGTCTTATTTAGGGGGGTCCAGGGGGTCTTTAGGGGGAGATAGCAGGTCAACAGTAGATGTCACATAGAAATGATGTACAGTGTTCTACATCCTGTGTTTTCTAGAGACCATTTCACAGTCTATGAAGCAGACAGGAAGTAAACATGGACCCAAGCTGTTACCTGAAACGCTCTATAAGTCACACACATAAAGCACCACCACACCCCTAAACCTGTCACTATCTAGTGTCACGTTTCATTTGTTGCCGTAGAAACAGAGTCCAGCTGACGGCAGCAGCCAAACTCTCCATTAACTTTGTCACAAGGTCGACTCGCAGCTTAGCATTCATCCTCCGCCGACCGGGAGGAATTCCCCGTCATTCATCAGCGAGCAGCGGGCTGAGAGAGGCGGGAGGAATCCTGCCAAGCTCTGGTTCGGTGTTTTCAGACATCACGACGGGGGCCTCGGGCAACACGAGAAATAGAGCTCACCACGGGCGTCCTGTCAGAGGTGGAGGATCGCGCCTCCGATGCATAATGCAACACCTGTGCAGCTTTCATGGCCCAAATTCAGTGTCTTCTGCTGTGGCACATATATTTTACTATTATTTGGATTTTCTGTCCGCTCATGTTGCTTGACTGTATTGTACCACAATGTAGTATGTTCTGAACCATTATACATACTGTATTATTTGTATTATTCTAGGATGCCTAACAACATGGGAATGCCCATGAAAACACAGCTAACTCGTGGACATTTACATTTGTTTGAATGTTGATTCATGTTTTTCAAATAAAAGTTTAATTAAATTAAATCAAATATCTGCTAGTCGATCAGTGTTTCTATCAAAGATGCACTGGAAAGACTATATGCTGTTCCTTTCAATTCCTTCAGAGCAAAAGAAAGAGGAATATTATCCAAAAACATGTTTAAATAGAGGATCCGCTGTGTTTACTCCGCCTTTTTACTTTAGTCATTTTGTGAATGTCTTGTACTCCTGTTGATTAATCCCGATTAATTGCAAATTAATCACACATTTTGTATTTGTTTAAAATGTACCTTAAAGGGAGATTTGTCAAGTATTTAATCCTCTTATCAACATGGGAGTGGACAAATATTCTGCTTTATGCAAATGTATGTATATATCTATTATTGGAAATTAATTAACAACACAAAACAATGACAGATATTGTCCAGAAACCCTCACAGGTACTGCATTTAGCATAAAACAATATGCTCCAATCATAACATGGCAAACTGCAGCCCAACAGGCAACAACAGCTGTCAGTGTGTCAGTGTGCTGACTTGACTATGACTTGCCCCAAACTGCATGTGATAAAGTGGGCGTATCTGTAAAGGGGAGACTCGTGGGTACCCATAGAACCCATTTAGGTCAAGGGACCCCTTTGAAAATGGACAGGACAGCTTTCCTCACCAACATTTTATGTAAGTTTGGAGCGTTATTTAACCTCCTTCCTGACAACCTACTATGACATGGTTGGTACCAATGGATTCATTAGGTTTTTTAATTTTATATGATACCAATATCTTCACTCTATCTTTAAAACTGAGACCGCTACAACCTAAACCTCACAAGTTGGGTTCATGCTTTAAAGAAATTAATGGCGTTGAAACAAATTTGCGTTATCGCGTTAACTTTGACAGCCCTATTTATAACAAACTATTCTGTCTTTCAGAGGTTGTAACGGGCTCAATCTTAAAGCTAGAGTGAAGTTACCATGTCATGTTAGCTTGTCACAAAGAACGTTAAATAACGCTTCAAACTAACGTATGCTAAATTTTGACGAGAAAAAACTGGCATGGCCATTTTCAAAGGGGTCCCTTGACCTCTGACCTCCACATATGTGGATGAAAACGCAATATATCTTATCGCAATACTTTTAAATGTTTAAAATCGCATTAAGATCGTTTCGTGGGACCTCTGGTGATTCCCATCCCTAATGGTTTGATTTAAAATCAGTCCCCAACCTCCTACGTATGCCGATTTTGATTAGAAACATATTTGTGATAAAAAAAAGGAGAACATGAGTTTCCTCATTGCATCCTTCGTAAACTTCTAAACTTACATGTGGTAGCACTTCCTCTCAGGGCCTCGCTGGCTGAGCTGCGGTAGACGGCGAACACAGCCACCTGGTACTCCGTCAGAGAGTTCAGGTAGTTGAGCTCCACGCTGTTCTCCGTCCCCTGGATCACCTGAAAAGACGGATCACACCGGGTCTGAGCCTGGACGCTATACAGCAGACATCCTCCAGTCTTATTGAGCAGTCGGCTTCGTTTGTTTGTCATGTTCATCACTGTGAGTCATCTCAGCTGTGTGCTCAGGGAGATAAACCTCTGATATCGTTATTATTTTAAGACTTTAATTAGCTCTGATGTTGCGCTCTCACTCACTTTGTAACAGTCAAAAAGCAACGAAATATATTAAAAACTGAGCGCCTCTGTTTACTGGGGAAACCGCATATTGCACGGTTGAAAACGGCACCACGTGTTGCTGTAGGCATTCAGCTCGTCTCCAAAGACATTTAAATTGAGTGGAACTAGATCAGATTAGCTTTGATGAAGCCTCCGTCTTCCTTGTGGGGGAAACTGGACCGTTCCAGCTGCAAGTTGTAATAAACATCAAAGAGAAACTGCATAAAAATGAGAAGGGAAATGTACAAACATAAATATGAACTCTGATAATTACAGCACTGTGTGTAGGTGTAGTTATAGGTAGGGAGACTTCCAATTAAATCAATCTACTGCGCAGGTTGTCAAACGGTACAAACACCCTCTTGAGATAAGCGTTGGCGACACTGGGCTGGGTTTATCGTTTGGATCGTTTTAAAAATCTAGTGTACTACAGCTTGTTTCTCAACATTACCCACCCTAGCTTTAATAATGCAAATCACTTTGAGAAGTTAATTTAACTTGAGCAATTGACCCTAAACGATTTAAGCTGAGCAGCCGTAATTAAAATGCTGCCATTACATCAGTGTGTCAGCATTTTGTTTACCCTCTGCTGGGAAATCAGGAGCAAAGTCCCACCAGTTAAAGTGACAAACGGACCCCCCCCCCACCTCGTCATCGATAAGGAGCCAGAGAAACAGATGAACCACTTAATAACCAGTGGATTGGATTCATTTAAATGTTGTAAGACAGCTCCAGTGAAAGCGTTACAACGGCGTATTAATTAAAAAAAAGTAATTAAAGAGCCGGGGGAGGGGGGGGTAATATTCAGAGAAAAAACTCATGTATGTCATTCATGTATGTACTTGTATATGACGAATGTAATAAAGTGTTTTTTAATTTATGGGAAAAAAATTGGGATATTCTCTGACAATAAATTGGCAAATTTAAGAGAAAAAAACGTTTTTTCTTGAAAATGTACGACTTTATAATCTTGAAAATGTTCGATTTTTTTTTCTCGCAAATTTATGATTTTATAATCTCTACAATTTCAGATTTTTTTCTTGCATATTTATAACTTTATAATCTCACAGAATATCCAAGTTCTTTTCTCATAAATTTGTGACTTTAATCTCAGAAATTCTGAGGCATTTCTCTGAATATTACCCTCCATCCCCCGGCTCCGTAATTTACATTTATTTTTTTTACATACAATAGTGTAGTTGGTGGAGCTATGATGATCACACCTGGCATCAGAGCCAAAGAATAGATTTAAACTGTGATAAATATGAAGTGATAATAAAGTCAATTTCATCCACGTATTTTCTGATTTAAAAAAAACAACAATAATCTCAGTACCTTTTCGTCTGGCTGTCCTCCGCTGGCTGGATAGTAGACCACTCGGTATTTCTCAACCTGGCCCGACGCGTGAGTCCATCTCACCCAGAAACTGCGAGCCGTGATGTCAGACGTCACCAGGTCGCGGGGCGGCGCCACAGAGGTGGGCGGGGGGGCAGGGTCTCCTCCCCCTGGAGAAGAAGAAGAAGAAGAGAGAAAAAAAGCACATCAGCGTCCAAGGGCTGAAATAATCACATTTTAAGTGCAAACCTAAAATCTTTATCTATTTTAAGCAGCATGTGTGTGTATATATATATATACTGCATTGAAAGTGGGGCTATGTCCTGACTTAGATGAGACTACATTATATTAGATGGGGACAGGGTTGTTATTGCTTAGGGATCCCCTCTCGTCATAATTACAACCAACAGCATCTGTGATGTCACGTGACTCGGCCGCTGTTCAAACCTCTGAGCTGCTTGTCGAGCTGCTCCACGCGCTCGCAGACGGTCTTGGTGAGTCCGTCCACGATGTCGCTCATCACGCTGAAGTCCGCCACATTGTAGACGTGAGTTTCCTCAGGAGGAGAGGCGATGGCCTTCAGCTCGTTCTCATCAGCGTTCTTCACACCTGGACAGAGAGAGAGAGAAAGAGAGAGAGAGAGAGAGAGAGAGAGAGAAGAGAGAGAGAGAGAGAGAGAGAGAGAGAGAGAGGGAGAGAGAGAGAGAGAGAGAGAGAGAGAGAGAGAGAGAGAGAGAGAGAGAGAGAGAGGGCGACGGACAGTGATCAGACTGACAGGAAGTGGTTACATGAAAGGTGTTTGAAGTTTTTGATGATGCAAGAAGTCGATGAATGTCAAACTGTGAAAAAGAAAATTTAGACGTAGAAAAATGTCCTGACGGCAAACCTTTTTTTTCACACCGGTTTCAAAGATGAAACTTTTTTTTTTAAAGAACTTAGAAAGATAATTCTGGTAAAACCTTTTTTTGACCTGTTCTTCAGTCATTTAGATCAGACTTGAATTGGCCTCTCAGGGCTTCCGTACATTTCAGTTTGTTTCATTACAATATGAAAACCAACTCATCGAGAATTCACCTTTATAAAGAAAAATGTAAATATAACCAATAATCAATTAGTTTTTTTGTGATTGAAAGTAATACTTCAACCACAAAATGTAAAAATATCAGCAGATCACACATGTCTTAATGTGAAGATGCTCCATTCAGAATAAGGCCTAATTCAGAATTCATGTTTATATGACCCGTATCAAATTCCCTATATGGTCATATTCGTAATAACAGTGGAATATTAGTGGGCATGTAACCGTAGTCAGAGTTAATCTGGATTGTTAGTGTTAGCGTAGGAGGAACGTACCAATAGCAAACAGCTCTATCCCAGCTTCCCTCAGGCTCCGTGCAGGCGGGATCACATCATCCTGGGACTTCCCGTCAGTGATGAGGATTCCTATCTTGGGAACGCCGGGCCTGGATCCAGACTCGGGTTTGAAGCTGTTCTCCAAGATGAAGGTCAGAGCCAGACCTGGTCACACACACAAAGACGGGAGTAGAGTGAATACAGTGTGACACAGACACTGGTGCAATTACCTGAAAAAAAAGGTTCTCAACTTCTCATTACAGTACACTGAAAACAAGCAGTCATGGTCCTGTTCGTTTTCCCAAGTAACAGACATTTGACATCCAAAATAATGAAGGGAAAATTAACACTTTGGCTTAAAGGGTGCAGAGACAACTGTCACCCTAATGGCGCATTCACACCAAGTGCGAAGTGAGAAGTGACAAATTTGCGCCGGGCGACGCAAATGAAAATGAAATATTTCAACTAAAGTGAAGTTCGCGTGACGCTGTGTCATGAAAAGCCTCTCAGCGTTGAGATTCTTCTCCTGTTGTCACTGATGTCCTGACGTTGTTGAATCAGAAAGAGAAGATAGTATATCATATCTGTACAGAGACCGGAACAAACTCTGTGTAGAAACCACAGAAAAACCACAGCTACAATGTTAGCATAGCCTGGCTCTGATCAATCCAAACTCCATTCAGAAAACAAGCATTTTAAAAGTTGTTTGCTTGTCGTTTTGCGGACAGACCTAACAAAGCATGAATTCAGACTTTTTAACAAATCAGCATCATTATGTAATTATTTCGGCATCATTTCGATCTGTTTATTGAAATTAAATCACAGCTCAATCTGTTTATATTTTGGGTTCATACCACAGTAGCGATGTGTGGCTTGCTAGATACAGTCAGTGCAATGGCACTGTATGAGAATACAGTTCGCCGCCGTGATGTTATGAACCCAGACACAACGGCAACATATGGTGGTTATTTTCTTCCACGGTTGCTGACGGAAATGGCGGAAAGAAAGGTTGTTGGTATCTATGGAGACAAGCTCATTCTCCTCCCCGACGCGTATAGTGCGAATGAACACAAATGATACCGGCGGGTCCAACTCGCGCGAGTAAAGTGAGGCAAAAAATTTGCTTCGCTCTTGGTGTGAATGCGACATAAGAGCAAAAAAAGAGACTTTTCACAAAAAAGCTCATTTAAAAGACTTGATTTACTCTGTGAGTGCTTATTCAAAAGCTTTAAATACTTCAGCAGGGTTAAAGTTTGCAGTTAAAGTACTTTTCACATCATCTGTGTGCAGAAAAAACAACTAAAAGAAATATACAATCTACCAAAATCAGCGTAAAAATCATGAAGAAAGCCGTGACGTAACATGAAGTATGTTTTTAAATCTCTTAAATCAATCACAACGCACAGTAGCCTGAAATTAAGACATTTTCTTGTATTTTCCTGATCCTTGTTTTGACATTCTGTTGGACGAAGTGACGTCTACTGTTAGAATGACTGTCAGCAGAACATTAGAGCCACTTATGGTGCTTTTTAAAGACGGGCTGTGGTAGTAAGTTAAGCCCTCGCTGACAGTATGATTGCACTCACTGTTCCCCTCGGAGGTGTACCGAGGACAGCTGAAATGACTGGTGACGTCTCGGCTCAAAGACTTAATGAACATGATGGTTTTTAAGTGTCATTAATGGTGTGACAAGTGTTTCAGTGTAATGAGTGAGTTAACATAATGAGCTGTTGGGTCCATTAATGACACCGCTGATTACTTTCTGTCGTTGATCATTAATTCAGCTTGTTGACCAACACACGACGACAGACTCTGAAGAAGTAACTCTGGCAGTTTGTTGACAGTCAATACAGAGTTGTATAAATGTTGGATGATACGGACTTCACTCATCTGATTCACTTGCTTCTCTGTACTCACCAGTAACCCAAAAACAAATCTGGTGATCTAAACAGGACTGAAAGGATTCATGTTTATTTGCATTCTAAACACGAGCTACATATATTGACATGGAACACTGTGTTGCGTTGTGATGTCGACATTATACAGTTTTAAACTGTTGAAATGTTTTACAGCCCTTTGCAGTTTTTTTCTGTTTCTGTATAACATCAATACGTCTCCTCCAAATACTTTTATCGGTCGCTAAGACTTTGGACAAGTACTATTAAGTCCCACTGTTGAGCCCCATACGGTTGCTCCCGGTTTAGACCATTGGTTATTTCTTACTTTTACTGATTTATCTGCTTCAAATTTATTTATTCATTTATTCAATTATTCATTCATTCATTTATTTTTCCATTCATTCATTTAATTATTCAATTATTTAATTATTCATTTATTTATTCATTCATTTATTTAATTAATTATTCAATTATTTAATTATTCATTCATGTATTTATTTATTTATTTATTCCTTCATTCATTTAATTATTTATTAATTCACTCATTCATTCATTTATGTATTTATTTATTCATTCATTCATTCACTTATTTAATTATTTATTCCTTCATTCCTTCATTCATTCATTTACTCATTCATTAATTTTTTTTATTTTTTTTTTGCCTTTATTTGTGGGAATTATGATTGATATTACCACATTGTCTTTTGTTTTGGCCCGCACCAGAGTACGATTACTGCGTTCACAACTACCCAAAAGAACCGCACTAATGTTTGATTAAAACAGACTAAATGTTGGCTTATGAAAGCAGCCCAATATGCCAAATTCTCTTTATGTAATAGACAGTGACATCGCTCGTAGTATATCTGGAATTTGTTTTTATCTCCATTCGCTAGAGTTCGCTCGTTCGCTGTGTGTCAGGAAGAGGTGTGAGACCCGTTCCTCCTTATGATGATGGTTCTAACGTAAAACTGGAGAGCCCTGACTTTGTTAAGAAAACATTTCCTTATTACTTCTTGAATATATCAGTGGAGCTGCTGCTAATGCTGCGGTCACGCTGACTGAACCACACTGACTCACAGTCTGCTCTTATCAGCCAGGTCACAAACATTTTTTAACACCGAGCTGAAATGAACTGAGGTGAATTTAATAAGCTGAGGTAGAGGACTGGCTTTGGTCCAAGTCGACCTCTGAGGCGTTATCTGTTAACTGTGATGAGTATGGAAGACCATAATAACCAGAGGGAGGCTCGGGGGGGTTTGGTACCTGTCAGTGTGTTTCCTCCTTTATACGGCAGGTTCTTCACAGCCTCCATCACGGCCTCTTTGGTGGTGTGAGTGTTCAGATGCCACTCGATCCTCGGGTCTCCGCTGTACTGAGCCAGGCCTAAACACACACACAAACACACACATGGCATGTTGAGGAGAAGATTAGTCACATGGATATTACTTTCAATGTTCCAAAGACTACAAAAGGCGCATTTCAGCCCCGTTCGTTTTTAAATAGCTCCTTCATGGTGCTTCACCCGCGGTGTGTGAAAGAGAGAGATAACACAGGTCCTTCTGCTGCTGAAGCACTTTACATCAACATCTAATAAAGGATTATCTGACCTAACGTGGACAACCGGTGAAAAATATCACTTCATTACCGAGGTTGGAACTGAAATAATAAGGGAACAACGTACAGGCTAGCACAACAGTTTATATGATACATATTGAGTTATTCTTTTGAGTTATGGAGAAGGAGTAGAACCATTAAATGTATATTTCTTCCTACTCCTTTTTTGGACGTAATATTTATTTATGTTGATTATTTGTTTGCTATATGTTTACTGTTCATTATATTTGTTATTCTTTTTACTTTTTTTGTTACTTGTGCGAAATAAATAAATAGAAATGAAGTGAAACGAAATGCTTCTCACTGTCCAATAATATTTATCAACATGAATCCCAATTACTATATGACTGTGTGAAAAATAATATGCAAGATATCGTTTCTTTTCATGAACGGCAGAATGGTGTGCGCTTTAAATGTTGCGGCCGCAAGGAATTGTGGGACATTATTCTCTCCTTTCCTTTGGTAAAGGATGTATCCTATGCTAAAGGAGACAATAAAGGAAGCATTGAAGCTCCTTTCCTCAGCATTTAGAGGATTCAAACAGCTCTCATCACGGCTGCTACTGAGACACTTCGGGGTCATTTTACTCCGTTAGGAAGAGAAAGAGACTTTTCGAACGCAGCCCACGGTTAGGCAACAGATTTGAGTCCTGATGAGGCTAAATAAGGAACTTCAAACAACAAACAAACTGTATGAATAAGGCTGTTTAAAATGAAACAAAGCTCCTCACCGATCCTGGTATGGTCAAACTCCACAGAGAAGGCTTTGACCAGGTTTTCCAGGAACGTCCTGACCAGCCTGAAGTTGATGCGGCCGATACTCCAGGAGCCATCCACCAGAATAACGATGTCAGATATGGATGAAGTCTTACACATAAAGTCCTCTTCACCTAAAGACAGACACAGAAAACACAAATGTACCGTGAGTTTCCTTCCCTGCTGGTGTGCAGGAAATGAATATCCATAATGTAAAGTATGAACCAGATATAAAAGAATGATGTAAAACATGTACAGAGTCGCCTACAGCGCACACACGACACATCTGCAGTGGAAAAAGTAGGACAATTTGATGTGCAGCTTCTGTCCCAGAGTATTACAAAGTGTTTCATTAATTCTAATTCAGTTCAACACGGTATAATTAAACCCTGGAGGAGCGAGGTACTTAGTTTTAGCAGATGAAAAATAACAGCCCACTCTGTTGTTTGTCTCAACAGTTTACTGGGTGATAAAACAGACCAGACTCTAATGAGGCAACAGCAGTTCATTTACAAAAAGAGCCAGTCCAGCACACAGTGAGCCAGAGGCCAGCCAAATTAGGAAACAACCATATTTCTATCAGCCAATTATCGTTCTCACAGAGCTCAGGAAAAACCTCTGTGAGTTTGGGTGGAAAAATAATGCAATCGTTAAAGGGGCGCTGGTTTTAATCCCAGTGGACTCAATAATCAGAATTAATAAAAATACGGCCGAAATGCAGTTGAGCAAGGCACTTAAACTCCCGGCTGCTGCTAATGTCTAGTTCACACACGACTTTGGCTCTGATTTTTCTGCTCCCCGACAGTTTTTGGAGCTCGCCGACAAAAACCCCAGATGAGAAGCAAACCGGCGCTGGCTCGCCGCTCACACATCGGTGCTCAAGCGGCATGTGTGAACTGCTTCAGACCTGGTATTGACATGCATCCTGAGTGACTTCAGTCACTGTGAGTCACTGTGAGTCTTTAGTTAGTGAAGTTAACATCAACCACGACCGTTTCCTAATCCTAACTGAGTGGTTGTGTTGCCTAAACCTAACTTCCTGTGAAAACAGAAGTGATTTTGAAAGGACACTATGCATGTAACGATCATACAGCGATCAGCCATAACATTATGACCACCTGCCTAATCTTGAGTAGGTTCCCCTTTTGCCGCAAAAAACAGCTCTGACCCGTTGAGACATGGACTCCACTAGACCTCTGAAGGTCTGCTGTGGTATCTGGCACCAAGCTGTCAGTAGCAGATCCTTTAAGTCCTGTAAGTAGCGAGGTGGGGCCTCCGTGGATCGGACTTGTTCATCCAGCACATCCCACAGACCTTCCATTGCTCCATGGCCCAGCTCTGATGCTCACGTGCCCATTGTAGGCGCTTTTGGACACGGGTCTGCACGGGCACCCTGACCGGTCTGCAGCTACGCAGCCCCGTACGCAACAAACTGCTCCTCACTGTGTGTTCTGACACCTTTCTATCAGAACCAGCATGAAGTGTTTCAGCAGTTTGAGCTCCAGTAGCTCTTCTATTTGATCAGACAACACGGGCCAGCCTTCGCTCCCCACGTACATCAACGATCCTCGGGTCTGACCCTGTCGCTGGTTCACCGGTTTTCCTTCCTTGGACCACTTTTGGTAGGTCCTGACCACTGCAGACCGGGAACATCCCACAAGAGCTGCAGTTTTGGAGATGCTCTGACCCAGTCGTCTAGCCAGCACTATCTGGCCCTCGTCAAAGTCGCTCACATCCGTACGTTGGCCCATTTCTTCTGCTTCCAACACAAAGTTCAAAGTTCAAAATGTTCACTTGCTGTCTAATATATCCCCCCCCACTGCCAGGTGACATGGTAACGAGATAATCAATGTTATTCACTTCACCTGTCAGTGGTCTTAATGTTATGGCTGATCGGTGTATATTGACGCGCCGTCCCTGGTCCGTCCAAAAGCAACGCAAGAGGGGTACTTTACCCCGTTGGTCTGTCTCCGATGCTGAGGGGCGCTGACCAAGCGGCGCTATTTGACGAGTTGGGAGTTAGAATGTGTTGTCAAAGCCATAACCATCTTCCTAAATATTCAATTTGCCCCAATTTACCTAGTTTTATATTATTTGTGTGTCATTGTTTTGCCTTTATCAGATCAGATTAGAGTTGGTGTTATGGAGGCAGAAAGGAAATTAAAAGAAAGAGGGAGAGCTGGCTGACAAAAGCACGGCAAGGATTCTTAACTTGTTTTCCTCGACTAGCAACAAATCCAACATTAAAGGCCTCAGAGCCAACAGAAGATGACAGTGGTTGCACCGGGAGATTCAGGGGTGTGAATGTTTCTTATAAAAATGAAGCGAGGTGGTTGCTGTGTGAGAGCCCTGCATGCCCAGCAACCTTTTCCTGGATAAACAAAGCTTAAGAAAAAACACACACACACACAGAAGAATCTCAGTCATACAGCCATTAAGCAGTGATGATTATAAAAACAAAACCCTGATGGTTTAACTTCACACTGGATTAAACAAAAACTGGAAGAACAACCGTTTCTTCGTAGGTAGAAACATGAGCATCGGCTTCTGATTTGCATTAAGCTTTAGCTTCGGTATACACTTTGACACATACTTGGCCCAGCGCTGCCCTACACACTGTACATCTGCACCCGCTGGCACCCGATTTCTGATGCTCCAGATGTATAAGAGAATATTTCATTCAGGTTGCAGCATGTTTTTACATCTCAGGAGGTGGAGAGGGTTGTGTGTGTGTGTGTGTGTGTGTGTGTGTGTGTGTGTGTGTGTGTGTGTGTGTGTGTGTGTTTGGAGGGGTGGCGAGGGCATTCTTCAGCAGTCATTTCATTCATCATTGACAGGAACTTAGAAGTGTATCACTCCTTACAAGTCTCTACAGTGTCGGAATTTAAACCTCCTCCTCGGTCGACCGGAGGAGTCTCAGTGCCGCTACCCAACACGACTTCAGAAGGCAGATGAAAGCAGTGACACATTAAACTCACAATTACTTCACCGCTCTGGAAAGAATGAGCCTTGAGCTCGCTGTTGATTATCGGCTGGTTGTGCAGTGAGCGATATACAGTGGGTAGCTTCTGGGGATCTATTAGCAGAAATGGAATATAATATTCATAACTATGTTTTCTTTAGTGTATAATCATCTGAAACTAAGAATCGTTGTGTTTTCGTTAGCTTAAAATGAACTGTTTATATCTAGATAGAAGAGAGCGGGTCCTCTTCACTAAGTCCGCCATGTTTCTGTCACAACCAGACTCCACTCTGTCTTAGACCTGTAATAATCTTTCACAGTTTGCACATCGGTTTATGACCTCTCTAATTTTTATTTTAAAACAAAATTAACACAAGAATTTGCCAATTTTGGATCAATAAAGTACATCCATCCATCCATCCATCCATCCATCCATCCATCCATCCATCCATCCATCCATCCATCCATCCTCTATACCAGGGGTCTGCAACCTGCGGCTCCGGAGCCAAATGCGGCTCTTTAGGTTTGCGAGAAAAAAGTTGTAATATTGTGAAAATAAATTCATAAATTTAAGAGAAAAGAAGTCGTAGTATTATGAGAATAAAGTCATAATATTATAAATTAGTAATTTTTCGTGTTATTTTCTTTTTTTCTCCTAAAGTTATGACTTTATTCTCGTAATATTACGACTTTTTTTTCTTGTTAAGTTCTGACTTTATTCTGGAAATCTCTGATTTTTTCCCCCTCAATTTGGCCCTAATACTCCCTAGTACATTTGCACTTTGGTTCTCACTGCATTAGACTTATATACTATATACTTAGACTATAAACTGTGTTACCTTCATCACAAAGCTCAAATGTTTTGCGGCTCCAGACAAGTTTTTTTTTTTGTTTTTTTTGCCTAAAATGGCTCTTTTGCTAGTAAATGTTGCTGACCCCTGCTCTAGAGAGAGCATTTCACGTTTTTACGTTACCTCAAGGCCATCGTAGTTCTCCGACACGCTTGTGAAACTGTGGTAACGTGAGCTGCAGAGTGTTAAACCGTGGTACCGCCAGCCGCCGTCTGACCTCCTAAAGTAGTGTTATTATGGTAAGGATGATCTCTGAGCGAGGCGAACGGCGTTGCCATGTTGTGTACTCTGCGGCTCACGTTACCGCAGTCTTGGGAAGGGAGGAGTGAGCAGAGGGATACTCAGTTGGTTGCAATCTGCAACCAACACCACTAGATGACGCTAAATCCTTCACACTGTTCCTTTAAAGTGATGGTTGGTAATCTTTAGAAACTAACAAGAGTACAGTAGATTTTAAAAATGATCCAACTGAAAATTCTATATAATTCTATCTACTCTATGTAAACTACTAGTCTAATAGTTTTTACGGCAGGTATACTTGTAAGTTTTCTCAAGTGAACTTATAGTACTCAGCCAAATATACTTTTCAGTATAAGCCAAGCACACTTTGCGATCTCTGTATACCTGTCGGTGTAAGCCAAGTATACTTAAGTATAATTATGTAACTCTGATAAGTATATAGAAAGTAATCTGTAAGCACACTAATAGCTCACTTGAATAAACTTCTATTTTGTAAGCTAGCTTTAAAGTAAAGTATTTGTGCACAGTCAGCATGTTGGTGTATCAGAGCGCTCCTGTGTTTTGTGTGTTTTGTGTGTTTTGTGTGTCTTTACCACTGAAATATATTCAGATGTTTCAACCTACAATAGCAAACATGACTTATTCTTCCCCGTAAAGAGGAGAGCAGCAATTTAAAGTAGTAAATTTGTCACTTTTGCAGACAGCTGGTGGAAGAGTCTTAATTTGGTTCTGGTCTGGTTGGTATTTTGGCTTTACTGAGCTGTAATTTAGAAGAAAAACTGTAAAGAACGGTAGCTATTGGTGGACAGATGTATTTTGGAGAGGACAAAACAGCAATTAAAAAACACAGTAAATCTTAACAGGCAGAAAGCAAAACACTTTCTCTCTTATTGTAGTCCTGATTTGTGATGCAGGAGTATCAAACATAAGCCATAAACGGTGTTAGAGAAAACTTGCAGTGGGTTAACTTCACGGACTGAATTTGAGGTCTCCTAACTGATCCTGAGAGGTTTAATCGTTAAATCAGGGCTGTCAATCAATTAAAATATTTAATCGCCATTAATCGCATGATTATCCATAGTTAATCTCAAATTTTATTATCTGCTCAAAATGTACCTTAAAGGGAGATTTGTCAAGTATTTAGTCCTCTTATCAACATGGGAGTGGGAAAATCTGCTGCTTTATGCAAATGTATGTATATATTTATTATTGTAAATCAATTAACATCACAAAACAATGACAGATATTGATCCAGAAACCCTCACAGGTACTGCATTTAGCATAAAACAATATGCTCCAATCATAACATGGCAAACTGCAGCCCAACAGGCAACAACAGCTGTCAGTGTGTCAGTGTGCTGACTTCACTATGATTTGCCCCAAACGGCATGTGATTATCATAAAGTGGGCATGTCTGTAAAGGGGAGACTCGTGGGTACCCATAGAACCCATTTACATTCACTGATCTGGAGGTCAGAGGTCAAGGGACCCCTTTGAAAATGGAAATGACAGTTTTCCTCACCAAAATTTTGCGCAAGTTTGGAAAGTTATTTAACCTCCTTCCCGACAAGCTAGTATGACATGATTGGTACCAGTGGATTCTTTAGGTTCTCTAGTTTCATATGAAAACTGAGCTTTACAACCTCCGCAAGATCAATTGCATTAATGCATTAAAGAAATTAGTGGCGTTAAAACAATTCTACGTTAACACGTTATGATAGCGTTTTGTTTATGTTTTTCTGTATGTTTGACATGGTTGGTACCGATGGATTCTTTAGGTTTTCTAGTTTCATTTGATACCAGTATCTTCACTCTAGCTTTAAAACTGAGCCCGCTACAACTTCTGAAATATTGATTATGTGTTAAAGAAATTAGTGGAGTTAAAACAGATTTCCGTTAACGTATTATCGCGTTAACTTTGACATTCGTCTCCGCTAGTACTCTGATGTCGGGTTGGTGTGTCTGGGCCTTAAGTGTGTTCTGCCAGATGTCCACAGGTTGTCAACTGATCTGCATTCATGTCATTATTACAAAATCCCGTCTAATAACCTGGAGGTGACAAACTCTGAATATTGGATCTGGTTTGAAACAGATTTAAGGATAGAAAGGAAGGTTGTTTCTCAGCCAATACAGGAAGTGAAATTGAAGGGCAAAACAGTGCTTTAGAAAACTAAGTGAAAGAGGACTAGCTTCCTTTTAATAGCACGTCTGGGAAAATCCTCGCACCTGGACAGATGGTGAAAAAGGAAAAAAGGACAGAGAGGGAGAAGAAGAAGCGATGGAAAAAAGCTGTGACAGATGCATATTAAAGGGTGTAACTACACAAGTGAGGCTGCTGCGAATACCAATGTTGTGTTTCTGTCTGCTTGATTTACTAATCTTCCCCTTGGCATTTGTTTTCTTTTATTCTTTATTCTCTTTGCTGTCTTGATTCTATTGCTTTTATATTATCACCAGCGCCGCTCTGTTTTATTACATATTAATGCTGTAATTGCAACGTGTGTCTATTTTCACTTAACATAGTAATTATACAAGAGCAAAACAACAAGATGAAAGTAAACAGGATAATGAGAAGGAACAAAAAGTAACAGAAATGTTGAAAAGGAAAGAAGATAAAAGACAGAGAGAGATAAAAAACAACAACAACAATAAGAGAGATCAGTAGAGCGGTGAGCTAGAGCAACGGCTAAAAGAAATGATCCCCATAATTTCCGTATGTCTAAATGTCTACGTTGTGATCCTACATGACTTCTGCAAAGAAAGTGATGCATTTGAATTCTGGTTCATTTGGAATAAACAGAAGAAGAAGGTTGTTAACTTGAGCAGTAATAACCACGGTGGCTAAACTTATACAGCAAAGAGAGTGACCTACAAAAAACTGAGAGAGCAGCAGAAAATCCAAAAGACGACGTCACAGTTCCAAGTGATTTATAGGAAGTGCAGAGTGGAAATTCAACAGCAATAAGCATTACGAATAAAAAGAAAGAAAGAAAGGTGGAACATTTGGGTGAGTGGAGAGAGATGAAAGTAAAGAGGAAACAGAGAAGAGTGTACTGGAGGACGATGTGAGAGGACAAATCCACTTTGTTAAAGCGCCTCAAACAACCAGAAAATCTCTAAATAAGCCCTCCATCAAAATCTAGAATAAACTTGATTTACCAGCTTAAAGTTTTATGTTTACATTAGGGCTGTGAATCAGTTAAAATATTTAATCGCGATTAATCGTGTGATTGTCCATGATTAATCGTGATAAATTTCAAATCAATCACACATTTTTTTATCTGTTCAAAATGTACCTTAAAAGGGAGATTCGTCAAGTATTTAATACTCTTATCAACATGGGAGTGAGTAAATATGCTGCTTTATGCAAATATGTGTATATATTTATTATTGGAAATCAATTAACAACACAAAACAATGACAGATATTGATCCAGAAACCCTCACAGGTACTGCATTTAGCATAAAAAATTTGCTCAAATCATAACATGGCAAACTGCATGTGATTATCACAAAGTGGGCATGTCTGTAAAGGGGAGACTCGTGGGTACCCATAGAACCCATTTACATTCACATATCTGGAGGTCAAAGGTTAAGGGATCCCTTTGAAAATGGCCATGACCAAAATTTAGCGTAAGTTTGTAGCGTTATTTAACCTCCTTCACGACGAGCTAGTATGACATGGTTGATACCGATGGATTCATCAGGTTTTCTAGTTTCATATGAAAACTGAGCTTTACAACCTCCGAAAGATCGATTGCGTTTATGCGTTAAAGAAATTAGTGGCGTTAAAACAATTCTACGTTAACATGTTATGATAGCGTTTTGTTTATGTTTTTGTGTATGTTTACATATATGTGAAGCTGAACTTCTTTTATAAAAGCAAAGAGTAAAACACCTATGATACCCTGCGGGGAGAGCAGGAAACTATAGCTGCATGCTTGGTCACACTTTGGTAACCTGCTTACTGCTGCAGGCGGCGGTGTTGTTTTCTGTGATAAGAAACTTCCCTGATATGATCTGGAATGTCCTGAAGTGAGCCGCCTCTGATCGATGTTCAAAGCTGTGACGAAGTAGGACAGAGGAGTCAAGAATCACAGCCGTGACTGACTGATGTGAGATTGTCTTTTGGTACTTTAGGTGTCGACCACGTCGTCGTGCTAAACGGGTACAAATTTCCCTCTGGAGGGGACGAAGGTTTAAAACACAGTGTGGAGGGAGGAAGAGAGAGAGAGAGAGAAAAGGAAGGAGGGAACGGAAACTTACAAAAGAAAGGTTTGTTGACAGATTCTTCAACTACATAGCTATTAGCAGAGAAGTCCCTGAGGCAAAGTGTTTCTCCGCAGGTCGAAAAGTCACGATGGCGCAGGTCTGAGGCGCATCCCCAGACAGCGAGAGTCAAGACTATCACACAGGACGTGACCCGAGTGGGCCGAGTGTAAACAATGTTATAATGAGTCCTTTCTATGGACATGCTCATACATATTCATGACTTCAAGCAGGTTGGTACAGGCTGCCGGCTGTGCTCTCCTGAGTCCTCACATACACATAGCAAGGCACTACCTCTGGCAGTGTTACGGGTTCAACTACCTCCTTTGGTCAATGGATAAAGCAATGAACTGAGACTCAACACTTCCATCCTCCTTACCTGCACTTAACTTTGTCACCTGAACAAAATCTAATGTTGTGTTATTATTTTCTGAATAAATCATAGACTGAATATAAGAAGTGGACGTAGTCACCGTGACGTCACCCGTTGGTTTGTGGACTACGGTTTTGAAGCCTCAAGTTAAGCATTCACCATCCTGGTTTTTGGCAGTCGCAATCTCGGTTTTTGATCGTCGCCATCCTGGTTTATGTCAGTCAGCATCTTGGATTCAACCGTCGCCATCCTGGTTTTAAGCCCATCGTCATCCTCGTTTTAGCCGTCGTCATCCTGGTTTTTTGGCTGTCACCATCTTGTTTTTTTGGCCTCCACCATCATGGTTTTTGGCCTTCGCCATCTTGATTCTTTTGGCCGTCACCATCTTGGTTATTGACGTCACCCATTGGTTTGTGTACTATGTTTTAAAGCCTCGAGTTTGGCATTTTGGCCGTTGCCATTCTGGTTTTTGGCCGTCGCATCTCGGGTTTTGCAAAAATAAATAAAAACTGATGAATATTAGTCTATACCAGAGATTCACACGCCAAGCTCGGCAAATCATTCAGTTTTCTTTCCTGGGAGTTAAAAGTAAAATCAAAAGTTTAACATAAAAATGCTAGAACCCCCAGACTTTGATTAACTTTGATTATGAAATTCTCCCTTTTTTCAAGGTCTCAAGGTTGGCAAGTATTATAAAAACATACATTACATACATACATACATTTGTGTAAAGCAGCATATTTGTCCACTCCATGTTGATAGGAATATTAAATACTTGAGAAATCTCCCTTTAAGGTACATTTTGAACAGATAAAAAATGTGAGATTAATTTGCGATTAACTATTTTAATCGATTTACATCCCTAATTAAAATTCTGTGCTCCACTTTTTAAATTTGCAAACAGCAAACGTTGCAGAGAAAAATCTTTTCTCCTCAAATTTTTTGGGATAAACACGGCAAGCTACCAAACAATTCCAACAAGTGAAGGTTATAAAGACAGAAACAGAACATCTCCAGCGTCTCTGCTCATCCAAACGTCCAGCATTCAAAGCGAGGTCATAGCTAAGTTAACAGCTCGAGGCGACGGGGGAGAAGATGCAACTGCAAGGCCAATACCTTCCGTGTCATAGGTGAGCTACCCACCTTAGGGCTCCGTGTGATAGATTTATCTACGCTCGGCTAACTTACACGCCAGGAGGTCAAAAAGGTCAGCTGCTTGTGATTCCACCGCTCTGTGATGGCACCACAGCTTGTGAAACATATGTCATGTCCAGCTCATGTGGATTCCACGTGGTCATCCATGTGGAGAGTTTAACAGGTAGAGTAGTCAGCATGTTATTCACAATATCTACGCTGCAGTTATTACCTTTAAAACAATACAGTACCTACACAGTTTACTTTCTAAACACATGATGAGAAGAAGCACACTAGTTTCTTCTTGTAGATAGTGCTACAGACTCACTGCGAGTCACACTTGATTCTGTTGCCCCTCTAAAAAAGAAGTTAGTAAAACAAAGGAAGTCAGCTCCATGGTATAACCCTCAAACACGCAAATTAAAGCAAGCATCGAGGAAACTGGAAAGGATATGGCGTTCCACCAAACAGGAAGAATCTCATTTAGTCTGGCAAGATAGTCTTAAAACATATAGGAAGGCTCTCTGTGATGCCAGAGCAGCCCATTACTCATCATTAATAGAGAAAAATAAGAACAACCCCAGGTTTCTATTCAGCACTGTAGCCAGGCTGACAGAAAGTCACAGCTCTATTGAGCCATGTATTCCTACAACCCTCAGTAGTAGTGACTTCATGAGTTTCTTTAATGATAAAATCATAACTATTAGAGACTAAATTAATCACCTCCTACCGTCAACTGGTACCAATTTATCCTCAAACTTAGGAACCTTAGAAACAGCTGTACAACCTGATATATATTTAGACTGCTTTTCTCCTATCGATCTCCACAAATTAACCTCACTGATCTCCTCATCTAAATCATCTACCTGTCTCCTAGACCCCATCCCAACTAAACTGCTTAAAGAAGTTTTACCTCTAGTTAGCACCTCTTTACTGGATATGATCAATGTGTCTTTACTAACAGGCTATGTACCACAGTCCTTTAAAGTAGCTGTAATTAAACCTCTTCTTAAAAAGCCCACTCTTGATCCAGAGGTCCTAGCCAACTATAGACCTATATCTAACCTTCCCTTTACCTCCAAAATACTCGAAAAAGTAGTTGCCAGTCAGCTGTGTGACTTTCTACAGAACAATCATTTATTCGAAGATTATCAGTCAGGATTTAGAGTGCACCATAGCACAGAGACAGCACTAGTGAAAATTACAAATGACCTTCTAATGGCATCGGACAAAGGACTTGTCTCTGTACTTGTCTTGCTAGATCTCAGTGCTGCTTTCGACACCATTGACCATGACATCCTATTACAAAGACTGGAACATTTAATTGGCATTAAAGGAACTGCACTAAGTTGGTTTAAGTCCTATTTATCAGATCGATCTCAGTTTGTACATATCAACGATGAGTCCTCCATGAACGCCAAAGTTAGTCACGGAGTTCCACAGGGTTCTGTACTTGGACCAATTCTATTTACCTTATATATGCTTCCCTTAGGCAATGTTATTAGAAAACACTCCATAAACTTTCATTGTTATGTAGATGATACCCAATTATATCTATCAATCAAGCCAGACGAAACAAACCAGTTAACTAAACTTAAAGCATGCCTTAAGGACATAAAAACCTGGATGACCTGCAATTTCCTGATGTTAAACTCAGACAAAACTGAAGTTATTGTACTAGGCCCTGAGCACCTCCGAAACAAATTATCTAATGATATAGTTACTTTAGATGGCATTGCCCTGGCCTCCAGCACCACCGTAAGGAACCTGGGAGTTGTCTTCGACCAGGATATGTCCTTTAACTCTCACATAAAACAAACCTCACGGACTGCCTTCTTTCATCTACGTAACATTGCGAAGATCAGGCACATCCTGTGTCAAAATGATGCAGAAAAATTAGTCCATGCATTTGTTACCTCTAGACTCGATTACTGTAATTCCTTATTATCAGGCTGCTCCAATAAGTCTCTAAAGACTCTCCAGTTGATCCAGAATTCTGCAGCACGTGTACTGACTAGAACTAGAAAAAGAGATCATATTACGCCTGTATTAGCTTCTCTGCACTGGCTGCCTGTAAAATCCAGAATAGATTTTAAAGTCGTCCTCCTCACCTACAAAGCGCTAAACGGTCAGGCCCCATCATATCTTAAAGAGCTCATAGTACCCTACTACCCCACTAGAGCACTGCGCTCACAGAATGCAGGGTTACTTGAGGTTCCTAGAGTCTCCAAAAGTAGAATGGGAGCAAGAGCCTTCAGCTATCAAGCTCCTCTTCTCTGGAACCAGCTCCCAGTTTCAGTCCGGGAGGCAGACACCGTCTCTACATTTAAGAGTAGGCTAAAGACTTTCCTCTTTGATAACGCTTATACTTAAGCTGCTATAGGCATAGACTGCCGGGGGACTTCCTATGACACACTGTCATAAGGAACTTCCTATGACACACTGAGCTCCCCTCTCCTTATGTATATACTCATGTCCCATGTCCATGTTGTTACTAACTTCATTCCTTCCCGGGAGTCCTTGTGCCTCCTTGTCTCGCAGCTAACCGTGGAGCGGGGTCACACCTGGAGCGAGGTTATACCTGGAGCATGGGTACACTTGGAGCAGGGTTTCACCTGGATCTTGGTGGTCTCCGGTATTGTGGCTGCATCTGCTGCCGCGTCGGTGCCTGCTTGACACCAACTGCTACCATCCCTAATTAACTACGTCTGTACGAGGGACTACCAATGCTAACGAGGGATTTCCAACACCTAGTGACAATGTGGCAGCCTGGAGAATAACACTTCTCAATCACTGCCAAAGACATCAAGAGCTCCCAGCAAGCATGCTGATGCTGCAGGAACCAACGCACGGGCATCGATCGCAGGGACGTCCCACACCAACACACATGGACGTACTGAGGAGAGATGCTGGACAGTGCTGGCTTTCCGATAGTTGTATTATCACTCTTTCCATCCACCACTATTGGTTTTGTGTTATCAGTCCTACTTGTATTAGCTATTACAGCTGCTAGACTGCTATTGTGGCTGCTTCTCTATCTCTCTCTCTCTATCTATCTCTCTCTCTCTCTCTCTCTCTCTCACTCTCTCTCTATCTATCTGTCCCCCCAGCCGGTCTCGACAGATGGCCGCCCGCCCTGCGCCCGGTTCTGCTCCAGGTTTCTTCCCAGTAATCGGGGAGTTTTTCCTGGCCACAGTGCGCTTGGTGGATCCTGTTGGGTCTCTAAACTATGGTGTACGGTCATAGACCTGCTCTATATATAAAGCGTCTTGAGATAACTTCTGTTGTGATTTGACGCTATACAAAAATAAATTGATTTGATTTGATTTGATTCAAGAGTCTCTTGATGAGTTTAGTGCATGCTCAGTAGATTATTTAATTACTATAATTAAAAAATGTAATTACAATGTTCCGAAAAATGGTTTTCAATGTAGTAATTATAAATAATTACCTTCTTCAGAATGAAATTAAATAACTGAAGTGTACCGGCCACTCAATATTTTTGTCTGCTACTTCTGAAATCCTAAGGAGAGCTTACTGTGCATGCAGAGGGTTGTACATTTTACTGAAGTCCTGTTCAATAGGATAATGAGTTAATGATCTGTACGTCATGTACAGAGTGAGCTGCTGAATGCAGTGAAGGTTACAAGTCAATCAAAACATGCAAATAAGACCTGGTATTGCTTTTTATTAGGGGTGTCAAGATTCCCCAAATCCACGATTCGATATTACTTTCAATTTTAAGTTCACGATTCAATTTGATTTTAGATTCAAACATGCGTTAGACTATGAAGTCTTGATTGGTAAAGATCGACGGATCATTGGTTTTATGCCCTTACCACGGTCATTTAAATTTTCAAACTCTTGAGAGAACTGAACTTCTTTTTATTTAGAAAGAGTTGTAAAAATTAGACAACAGTCTACAATATAAAAAGCTGCATCATTTCAACACCAGTATCTGTGTGACCCTCCTCAGTCCATAAACATTACAAAAACAAAACAGAAATCCTTCTGCAGTGCATTACAAGTGTGCTGTAATCTACAAAAAACAGTTTTTCCCTCTCCTCTGATCACTGTGTATCACCCATGGATGTTACCAAGGGAGGAGGCAGAGCTTGAGTGCGCAGAGCTGAGAGACGGAAGTCCTGCGAGCACGTTCCTATCGCTACCAACATCGGCTCTTCTGATTCAACAATGTCGAGCTGAAAAAAATGTACATGTAGGCTGAAATTCAACCATATGGTGTTCAACGTTAAACCAGGTAAGAGTAGAAAAGCTATGATGAGTAAGGAAACTAATTAACTAACTAACTATATCATGTCCGCTAGCGGCTTTAGGCTAATTCACGCCGTGTAAAATGCCATAGGCATGCAGGAAGTGTCCTGAGTATTGTAACGACAGAACATGGTGGCTCACGTTGGTAATTGTGATTTTTGTGCTGGTTTATAGTTTCAACCAAAAAAAATATAAAGGTCGATCCTGCTTTTAATTTCAATGGTCGAAATTGAAAGCTTATTTCGACCGATTTCCAATTTAGAATAAATCGTGACACTCCTACCTTTTTATATGTGTATTTTCCCCTAAGTTCACGATCAAAAAGGTATGATTTTTAAAATTGAAATTGTGCAAAATCCCCAAGCTTAACTTGGGTCCCTCCCTTGGAAAATCTCTTGTAAATTTACCAGCCCTTTGCAACCCCAGTTAAAACACAACGAAAGGATCATATAGTAACGACAGATGTGCAGGTGAAGCCAAAAAGCCAAGAAGCTTATGGTGCGGCTTCCCTTAAATGATAAAACATCAGTTGATTTCCATCCTGTAAGCCTGAATGCATCCTGTGTAAATGTCCTTCAACAACATGCTGATTGCAAGGTAAAAAGGTGTAACAATATTTTGCATCTATGTATTTTCATTCATTATTTTTTGGATCCAGAAAGGTTCAGTTATGTTTAGGTTAATGTTTATTTATTTTTATGAATTACTCAAGGTTTTTGTTTTGCGACTTCTCAAGAGAGAATCAAAGATGCTTTAAATAGCTTCCCAGAGACAAAAAGAGCACACTGTGGCTCCTGTGACTGCCTGATGGCAAATCCAGAGCTTTCTACCCTCAGACATAATGAGAAAGAGGACAACCGGCACCCCAAGCCAATAACAGCGAGCGAGCACCTAATTTCACTCCGAAACATGAAAGAGCAGCAAGCTGGTTAGGATGCAGCTGCAGATTCCTCTGAGCCCCGGATGACATTTCTAATCACACATGTCTCCTCTCAGAACCGGTCACATGACACCTTTAAACCAGAGTCAAGCACCAGCACAAAGTGTTTGTTTTAACCAGAATACGGCGCTAAAGATATCAGCTCAAATTTATCACACTGAAAATATAAGATATGTCACAGACTTCAGGCA
The DNA here is from genome assembly GCF_043250625.1 of Sebastes fasciatus. Classification (NCBI taxonomy): domain Eukaryota; kingdom Metazoa; phylum Chordata; class Actinopteri; order Perciformes; family Sebastidae; genus Sebastes; species Sebastes fasciatus. Next base: position 29,176,256 of record NC_133811.1, read on the forward strand.
ACAAACCTCATTAGAGGGAGGAGATAATGAAATCAGCAGTCTCATTAGTGTGATTAACAGTCCGACTGTGTGATTTAACGACCGTAAAAAAGACAACATACCTCGACTATGCACCCGATTCGACTGTTATCAGTCCATTAAATAGGCGTTATCAGTCGCTATAATCACCATAGATGTTGGTCATTAGGGGCCTACTACAACTACTAAGTTGTAAAAGTGAAAGTGAAACTTAAAAGCAACACATTCTAACATGTAAAACTGAACGAAACGTCACGTTTTGAACAGAAACAAAAAGGCTTCTTTAGGTTTAGGCAACAAAACTACAACTTATTTAGGTTTGAGTAACAAAACTACAACTTCTTTAGGTTTAAGTAACACAATTTCAACTTCTTTAGGTTTAGACAACAAAACTACAATTTCTTTAGGTTTAGACAACAAAAGTACAACTTCTTTAGGTTTAGGCAACAAAACTACAACTTCTTTAGGTTTAGGAAACACAACTACAACTTATTTAGGTTTAGGCAACAAAATTACAACTTCTTTAGGTTTAGACAACACAACTACAACTTATTTAGGTTTAGGCAACAAAATTACAACTTCTTTAGGTTTAGACAACACGTTGTTGGATTCACACGGGATGCGAACTCCGGTCTCCTGGGTGCTCCTGTGAGAATTACTATGGCCACTGAGGTTGCTGTCATATTTTTTTATTCCTTCTTTCTGTGATTTATCATCTGAATAGATGATAAAACCTACTAGTGGGTGTAGTAGGCCCCTATTGACCCACATCTATGGGCATAATAGTGACTGATAACGCCTATTTAATAGCCTGACGAAAGTCAATCAAACAATTGGCTGGAAGGTTTCCTTCAATAGAAGGATCTCAGATGTCTGAAAGATTTGAGAAGTGTGTTTATAACTTGTGGAAGTGTGTTTTGGTTCCTTGTCCGCAATGGAAACATGACCAGGAAAAGTGAATATTCCCAGCACACACTCTCTCTTATTAGCCGTCGCTGAGGAGCCTTTGAGCAAAGCGACGAAGGTTCTCAGGGACCAAGTGTTTTTGCACTGCATGTGTGAGAATGTCTAACAAAATAAATGTGAAGCAGGGTGGTGCAGTAAACAAGCACGCTCAGCATAAAGAGCGTCCCTGGGAAAATAAAGGTTACAGGTAAATGGTAAATCCACTGACACATGCACAGTTTGCAGAAAAAATAAGTGTTGCAATGCTACAAATCTAAAAGTAGTTGCTTTGAACAGTCAACAGTATCAGGCAAGATAAATATTTTTCACATAGAAATCCTCTATAGGATACAAATTAATGCTCTGTTGTTGTTGTTGAGGCAGTTCTGCCTCCGGAAAGGAAGTCTGCAGCTGCAACATGCAGAAATTATCTGTCTTACAGCAGATTACTGCACCTCATCAGTGTCAAAATAAATCTAAACAAGGACAGGGAAGCGTGTGACTCATTTCATCCTTGTCTTACAGTAAGAAATAAACGTCTCTAGAGAGCAGGAGAAGAAGGTTTTTCTCCCGTCAGGATCACAGATGACTGTCGAGTCTCTAAAGGAGGATGCCATATTGCTTTGAAATCTAATTTATGGTAAGATTGGAGCCAAACTACCATTCCCGATTTTTCTTCATTGGGCTGTAAACATTTCTTAAATGTTCAACTCTGTACGTCTCCAAGGCATTCTCAAAGTGTGTGCTCCTGCTCTGCTGCTATGGTATCTTTACTGCTGATGCTTTTACCACCAAACTATAAATCTCAGCCCGGGTACTGTGATTGAAATAGTCGGCTTTCAGGTTGTTGAATCCGACACGACAGGAAATATTTTGTATGTAAATGTCTGAAAAGCAAGAAAACCTGAATGTGTCAAGTGAGCAAAAGGGTAACTACACCCTAATTTAATGTAATTTTGATGATGGAAACCATTTCTCACCCTACACATCAAACTCAACATCAGATAACTATTCAGTAAAATGTCCCTCTGATTTTTCAGGACAAAATTACAGCTGGAGAGTACAAATCTGAGCCAAGCTTCTTACTTTGGAGAGAGTCCTAATTTACCCTAAATACATTATTAGAAACAGATTAATCCTGCTTCAAGGTATTCAACAGCATCTTTAGTGTCTTACTATTGTTTTTTGCAGCCAACTGAAAGACGTTATCAAAATTCAACTTACAACGGTTCGATATCTTACGAAAAGTTATTCCTCATTTTCTGTGCGTTCTCCTACGAATGTCCAGCAACACGCATCAATATCCGTACGTTACATGCATACAGTCTTTTCAAAATAAACTACCGTCTTCACAGGAAACGACTTGGTTAGGTTTAGGAAAAGATGGTGGTTTGGCTTAAAATAAGTGGCGTCACTTAAATACGGAAGTTGACAAATAAATCAACGTCGACTGCTGGTTTAACACAGAACACGAACAAGTATCCTGACTCTATTATTCTGTATAACCAGTATTCTGGTTAAATCCTTGACTCACCCAACCACCCCGTCCTCCTCTCTACATGGCATTTGTTGCCTTTTATACTTCCTGGTTCACGATTGTGTGGATTAAATACGCATTGATTTCCTGCGATTTATATAAATTACCAATTTGGTCTCATAGGAAGGCGTATAACTACCACGACATTACACAGACATTCCGCGTGTCATGAGTTCACATTTTAGCCTTTTCGTGTGTCATTTGTACGCCACGCAAACGTCCGCAGTTAGGTTTAGGCGAAAAAACTACTTAGTTAGGGTAAAGGAAAATGTCATGGTTGCTAAAACACGTATGGAAATAATGACAGAAAACACGTCACTCAAGTATTTTGCGGATGCGTTTACATGGCAGTCAGTACAGGACACATATAGCGTACAAAAGACATGCGGAAATAAAAAAAGGTGTACTTATTGCACCTTGTGCATTACCGTGGCATTTATCCGCCTTTTCATGCGAACGGGCTGAAATTACCACTACTTTTCTTAGGTATAGGGTGTGTAAATTAGAGATCTTTATGTGACTAATATACAAACATTCACTGTGCAGTTTTGTAAGCCTTTTAACCATTTTTCAGCTCACTTTGTCATGGAAATATTAATAACTTCTGACACCATCTCCACACAGCTGGACGGTCCAATTGCTATCATTGTGGATCAGGGATCACACCGAGATGTAATGAAACCACAATCTTCCTGTTGTAATGACACAATTATCCGCAGACTATCTTTTTTTTATATATATATATATATATGTAGAAGAAAGCTCTGAATTAATCCATAATGACACAGGAAGAGCTCAGTGAGACATGAGAGACATCTCACTGCTCCCATGAGAGCACTGAGAACGGTAGCCGAGCAGCAGGGTTACCACCCGGCAGATGAGAAGTGATTCTGACACATGTAGAGATGGAAATTTGACTTTTCCTGTGTTTCATCAGTCCACACACTGCTGCTGGGAAAATTGGCTTTCTCAGCCAACAGGGGAAAATATGAAAATAGCAGATGATTACACTCCACAGGTGACAGTTCAGGTCTGATTGAACAAAGGCCTCTTTCCATTTTGTGCCATAAAATGTCCAGTTTAAACTAAACTTTCAAACCGTTTTCTGCTCTTAAGCACACACAGCAAAGTGTATTTTGCGACTTGCTCTGCCTACAAAGCACATGCTAACTACACAGGAGAAGAAACCGATAGAAACTCAACGTGCATCTCCAGAAAAGACATCACAGTCCTGCCAGCAGTTGACAGTGTTGATTGATTGACTGGAGCTCTGACAGGGATGAGTGCAGAACAACAAAGACGAAGTAACGGCTTGTTAGCATGTAAACATGTGCAGTGGTTGGAGGTGAGAGATTTTATATTCAACACTATTTACGGGAGTCTTCAAACTCACGACCCTCCCAAGTACTGTTCAGGGATGCACTTAAATGATATAATCCATCACTGTGACGAAATGATGAGTGATTGAGACACTTTGTAATGACAGTAGGGTGAAGACAACTGTATTTTCAGCCCGTTCTCACTCCCAGGGCGTCACATACGGATGCTTTGTCACGGCCGTCGGCGTCCCATACAGGAGATGCACCAGGCTTTCCATCAACTACCATGTAAACCCATCCACGGCAACAGTAAACACTCAGAGAAAGTGCTGCGGTGACGTAGTTTAAAGAGCGTTTTTCTACGAATGTCGTTACATGCATAGTCTTTTCAAAATAAACTTCCACCTTCACAGGAAACAATTTGGTTCGGTTTAGGAAAATATGGCGGTTTTGGTTATATATACATACATTTGCATAACGCAGCATATTTTTGAGTATTAAATACTTGACAAATCTCCCTTTAAGGTACATTGTGAACAGATAAAAAATGTGCGATTAATAGTGATTAAATATTTTAATCGATTGACGGCCCTAAAGTAAACCATTTGTATATTTAAGCAGTACATTCTGGCTCTATTATATGTTTCACCTTGTATTTGATTCTATACACGACATACAGAGAAAACAAAGTATATCAATTATTCTGGCTAAAACAATTTCTCTGTTTCACTGTGACAGCCGTTCTCAACCAGGGGAGCTAATTTTGGCCGTCTGTCTGCTGATAATGTACAGCGGTGTTCAGCATGCTGATGGTGATGTATCTTTGTCATAGGGTGATATTAAATCTGCCCTGCCGTGTTGGCGCAGGTCGCACTAGCGACGACACACCTGTCACTGCAAATGCGCTGCTGCGAGTTCTTGTTGACATTATTTTCACAGGTACGTCGTCACCTCTGGGGACGGAGTTCACACCGCTTTCACACAGAGCTGTGAAGAGGCACTCTGAGAGTGTGTGTATGTGTGTGAGAGAGAGACAGACAGACGGGGATAGAGAAGAGAAAAAAGAGGTTTTGATGTTCTTTAATGAGAGCTCTCACAAGACTGAGAGAAAAGGAACTAAAACCACAGGAAGTCCCACAGGTCTGCATGCACAAGTGTGACTGAAGTTCTCTCTGTTGCAGCTGAGTGTGAATATGTATGTATAGATATGTATATCTACTGTATGTGTGTGTGTGTGTGTGTGTGTGTGTGTGTGTGTGTGTGTGTGACAGGCAGACAGGAAGTGGTTGAGGAGAGAAAAAACACGTTCAGCCATCAGCTCATCATCATGTTTGAACAAAAAAAAGACAGAAACAAGCAAAAATATTTCATTATTTAAAATAAATAAAATAACAGGACCGCTGCCAACAAAAGGCAAAAACAAAAAGGAAATGACAAGCCGTGTTAGTCAATGGGACGATGATGACAGGAAGCAGAGACAGAAAGATTGATGGACGGCAGAAAAATGTGTTATCATTCCAACAAATGTGCAAAGACAACTCATCTTTAGGATGAGGAGGAGGAAGCTGGTCGCTCTCCTGGAGAACCCCTCCCACCGCCTTTATGATGAGCTAGTCAAGATGAGGAGCACGTTCAGTCACAGACTCATCCCCCCCCTCGGCACAACACAAAGCGCCTAGGTCTGTCCGTCATGCTGGTAGCCATCAGGCTCCACAACCAAGGCTGACCCCCATATGAGAACTATGAGGACCTTAAGAACTGTAAACACGTACTATCTGCAACCACATTGGACTCTAACCACTGTATAGACTGCAAATATGTACAAATTACATTTAATTATTGATGGACTGTACATACTTTGTTCACCCATCCACTCTTTTATATCTCTATTTATTGATTTATTATTTTGAACTCTCCTGTGTTTCATTCTGTTTGCTGCTGTTGCTACTTTGACACCCGAATTTCCCTCCGGGGGATTAGAAAAGGTTCATCTTATCTTATCATCTTATCTGCCAATCAAATAGGAATGTAAGAGAGACTAATGGCTGAAATGCACGGGGCACGGACGTGGCGCGACACGTCTTCTGCAGAAGAGCGCGTTTTATAATCAACTGAAGCTGCTACACTCACCACATCACGCTGTTCATCTCCATTTTTTTACGCGGCTGGTCAATTTTCTTTCTCTATTCGCGGCTACGCGGCCCTCCAACAGGTACAAACTACATAAAATTGGGTAAAAAAATACGAGTACATCTGTTTAAAAGTGATTACAATAAATACCTCATTGTAACCAGACACAGTGCAACGCAGCAGAGCAACGTTCAGGGTGTTTTTACAGTTCACATTAAAATAAATCAATGTGTATCCATGATGCTGTAGTTAAAACGATCCAGTTAATTAATTCAATACCAGTTAATATAGTCCACGCTTCCAAAACCTGCATAACCAACTGCATTATTACATGGCAAAACTCAATATGCACACAGTGAAACTGGCACACAACCACATGCTACAAAGACGAAGAGTCTGTGTAGCAGGTAAAAAAAAAAACTGCTCCGCCTACATGCGTCGCGGTAAAAGAGAAAGGCCTCGTCTGAGAAGGCAACGAGTAAGAAACAAAGTGAAAGACATTTTAAAAAAGCAGAAATACAGAGAAAAGGTACAAAAAAAGATGGACAGAGAAAAGGAAAGACAGAACAAGAACAGTGAGTGAGTTTGAGAACAGGATGAAGCTGAAGTAAGATACCGACGTGGATAAGGAAGATAATAACAACGGAGAGACAATAAATGAGAAAGAGTGAAAACCTGTGACAGAAAGAAAATAAATGACAAATGAGCAACAAAGAGATAAAAAGCAAGTGACAGTTTGGGATAAAAGTGATAATGAGAGAAAAACAGAACCAGAATGAGTGAGAGAGAGAAACGGAGAACAAACCGACAGAGTGACAGTCGGCTCTGAAACCCCCGGAGGGAACTACAGAACACGTCGACCAGATATTTACAGCACGCAAACAAACAAAGAGAAAACGATTACAGCCGTTGACAGATAGACTGGACGGTATTCCCATGATGGAGAAGAGAATATGGACAATGTAAAGATAGGAAAACGTGTATTTACTGATATAATTTATGTCATTTATAGGCTGGAAGAAGACAAAATAAAGAAAATAATTACATGTCAAAATGTGTTGAGCAGGACAAATTAAGCTAATTTTCAATTTTGGCATCAAACTTCGATACCAAGTCGATGCTAAAATTCTGAAAACAGTACTGCAGGTACCATAGATCTTGAGAAGGCTCTAGAGAGACGATAGAAAATGTGTGAAGGACGCAGTAAACTCACAATCGACACGTTCAGGAGACGCATCCTATTGTTTCCCTGATGATGCCACATTGCGAACAACAAATCTGTGTTGAAATCGGAAGGAGAGCTGGTTAACGTTAGCGGTTAGCTCTGTGCAGGACCGTGCTGCTCAATTTAGCTTCTCAAGAATTTTTTTGGCCTGCCTTATTGTTGTCTGCAAACGGTAACTGGTATCCAAAATCATAGAATTTCACTGGTATTGGTATCAACTACTAAATTTCTGGTATCATGACATCATGAAATCTGTACAGACCATACAGGAGCATACATGTTTAACCCTTGATGAGCAAGAAAAATGCAATCAACACCATCGCGCTCAAGGTAAAAGGCAAGGCACGTAAAAAGTCTGTATGACCAACAGAAACGATGTGATTTCCTTTAACCGGCCTGCACATTCACACAGAGTGGAAATCTGAACAAACCAAAAACGGTCCTGTTCCTACTGTTTCCCATCAGACAGCCAGATGAGTGTTTGAGTGTTTCCACACAGCTGGCTTCATACTGTAACCGTCCCCTGCTCTTTCTCACTGTTCCTCCACCTGTCTCGCTGCATCCCTTCATCTCTCAGATCTAAACCAGGTTGTCACAGTGTCAGTTAGAAGGTGATGGAGCTTCAGCTGCACTGAAACCCCTCCGCCCCTTCCTGCATCGCTGCTTCTCTCTCGCTTTCCGATTTTAATAAATCAACATGTCACCTCCGCTCCGGCCTTCCCAGCGCCCTGCACAGATGATTTCTTGGTTCAATATTCATCTTTGTTTGTGGCGTAGCAGACTGACGTCACATCCAGTTGCTGTTAGTAAATGGTAATGTGTCTCCCCTTATAGTACGTCCTCGCATATCGAGCAAGTATCAATGGGCTTACCTCTGAGCTAGGAGTTTACTTTTGTGATATAAAGTCCCTTTAGCCAGAACAAACATTCAAAAATGTATTTTGTCAAATGTCCATGGACTTTAAAGCCCCCCTCCGGTGTATTTTGACATTTCTATGATATTTCATATTTATTTGGGTCGTTTCCTGACTAAGTTGATTAGCCACGCTGTTTGCCACATTTTTTTTGACAACTTAATTTTGTGCCCAAAGTTAAAAAAAAGAAGGTTGTTGCTAAAACGGGAATAACGCGTATGACTATAGTAGAAGCTGCAGGTCAAAGGTCATCCTCCAAGCTGCAGGAGCACTCATGATGAACATGCGGAAAACCAATAAATCTGTTTATCTGTCTGTCAGTTTGTCTTTCCAGTTAGTTAGCTAGTTAGGTGTAGTTAGCTAGTCCAACTTGTTGCATCAGCTAATTGAGGGGTTTCATTTTTTTTTAGTTTCCTCCACCTTAGTTTAGTGTGTTTATTTTCACCATGGCATTTGTGTGTGTGGTGAACGGGTGAAATAAACGCAGTGAATTACACAAAATACCGACAGAATTAACACACTGACTGTCTCGCTCACTCACTCTCTTCTTCACCGTCTCCTCCTGATGGAGATAAATTAACAGAAAGCAGTCGATACCGGAGGTACAGGTCCGAACGACGAGGAGCGCACAACCTTCAGCGCAAAAGAAAACCAGAGAAAAGTCCTGTTAGATCAAATAAACGAATCACAGTGCAGCCCGGTGCGGTGTCGGTGCTGGAGCTGAGGCGAGAGTGGCCGGTGTTAGCACCGAAACTGCATTTCAAATGGTAGGACCTCTGCAACACGTCTATCCGTCCTCCGGTGCGCTGTGGGCAGCGTGCAGTGGTGCAGCTCCTCGTTGCAGCAGCAGCAGCCAGACGGCCGCCTCGCCAGGAGGAGACGGTGAAGAAGAGAGCGAGTCAGAGAGCGAGTCGGTGTGTTGAGATAATTCTTGTCTCATTTTGTGGTCTGATAAACAGTAAATTCATCTAAAATGGTTTAAAAAAACTATGAAATCTGGTTGCCGTGGTGATGAATTACATCTGACTATTAACTAGACCCCCATTCTCTGTTTGAGAAAGAACGTTCACTAAAAAACAGGAAGTAAAACTGTCTGGAGGGGGGGGGGGGGGGGGGTTTAAAGACACATTTTCTAATTATCCAATTAGTTTTTACCTCTACGTGTACTATATATACACCTGTGACCCAAGTCAGAGATTTATTTTCACCCCCTATGATGGACTATAGAGCTTTTTCTGATTCTGATTCTGTTGAGGCAGCATTACAGGCTGACACATCGAGACATTTGGCACATATTGTGTTTAAAGAAATGAAAAACATGTTCCCGTTCCTCAAACAAGATTTAAAATGATGCACGACCTGTAATGTGTTTGAGAAAGACACAACTAAGCTATCTATCTTCATATGACAGATATCCACAACAAACAGTCTGTCGCTGTCTACAAATCAACATTTGGCTGAATAAGCAATAAACCAAATAAATTCGGTGTCCTCCCACCGCGTGTACAGCACCATGTTGTGTACACAACGACAACAAAAAACATGAACAAATCCACATCAACATGTCCAAGTATTGACATATGCGGCAGTGCAAACCCACATCTCGACCGTCCTTGTTCTGCTGCACGTCGCCACAGTTGACACACTGTTCATGCTGACAAGTTTACCCAAAGCCTGGCTCTCCTTCCACACCAACTGTCTCCATGTAGATACAGCCCCCGCTACACAGACATCAACTGTCCAAGTAAAAAAAGGAAAAAGAGAGCAGATGGAGCATCTGAAAACTTGCCACAACTTGATAATTCTCACAGTATATGAGATAGTAATGTAACGGACCGTAGCTGATCCGTGATCCGTCACAGATCAAGCAGCTTATAATAATAATATTAATAATAATAATAAAAACTAAAGTTAAGATTTTTTTAGCAATAAAAAAAACAATATTTTATTTCCTCATCATTTGAATTAGAGTTTTTGACGGTTTACACTGACTTTGGGGTGGTTGAAACGATTTTTCGGGACGGTGGTGAAAAGCTTGTATACCAGCTGCTATAACAAAACAAAACAACAAAAACAATCTGTGTCAGACGATATGGCTCATCGACGATCTATTTTTTTCTGCTGATCTGATCCATGATTCAAAAACCCTGAGTTTTGGGATCCGTTGCACCTCTAATATGAGTTATTGACAAAAAAACTCTGACATTTAAAAGTTAAGTTAGTCTAAAGTTTTCACAAGGTTTTTTAAACTTGATTTCTAAACCACTGACAAGTAGGGCTTGGCGATAAAACCATCTTGAAAATGTTCACGATAAAATCTTCCAGGAAAACAATGATAAATTTAAGAGATTTTGTTTTCCTCTACCTGAAAAAAAACACTAGACCAGGGGTCAGCAACCTGCGGCTCAGGAGCCACATGCGGCTCTTTAGCTGCTCTCCAGTGGCTCCCTGTGGATTATTAAAAATGGAAATGAATAACTGTTTTTCGTTTACATTTTCATTTATCATTGTTGTAGGTCTATGGTACGACGGTATGACGGTACGACGGTATGACGGTATGACGGTATGACGGTATGACGGTATGACGGTGAGACGGTGAGACGGTACAGCGGTACGACGGTACGACGGTATGACGGTACAACGCAGTATTAGGGCCACATTGAGGAAAAAAAAAAAATCTGAGATTTCGAGAATAAAGTCACAGGTTTACGAGAAAAGAAAGTCGTAATATTATAAAGTAGTAATTTTACGTGCTATTATCTTTTTTTCTAAGTATACTACTAGTGCATTGATATTAGTAAACTTACTACATAAAGCATACTTGGGAAATATAAAGTTGAACTTTACTTAAGTATACTTCATAAAATGAACCTGAAGGATACTATTTTTTGTAAGCGTACTTCCACTTTTTTATGCAAATTCCCAGCAGCCAGTGTGAAAGAGACCTGATTATAAACACAGGAGTGTAAAGCTGAGTCATCCTGAACAAAGAGGAGAAAGCTATAGCTCAGCAGAATACCTCTGGATAAATACAGGTTAGAAAAGTACACATTCATTCTCCAGATACTTGGTGGGGGAAGCCTAAATTAACTGTGACTCAGTTTTTGTCGCACATGCTGTTTTTTTTTGTTCTTTTCTACTCAAACACCCCGAACCCCTGATGGGTGGAACAGGAGGTCCAAGCTGTGATTCTATTATTCCTGCCTGTCCTCTGCTGACACGGTCTAATTATTGTGGCCCTGAACAAATGGACCAGGATTTAGACCTCAATAAATGGGTCACGTCGGTCCGACACACACTTGTGCTCAGAGTGAGTGTGTCTGTAATTGAAAGGTCACAAGTCCAAGCTCTGAAACGGAGTCCTCGACCGCATGGCATGCTGAAGGGAATACTGTGTCTCTACAACTTGAACTTTTGGAGTCATTCCTGGGTTATGAAGAGAGTTTACTCTGCAGGTTGTTTGTATGTTTAAAACTGAGTCCATTACAGCAAATAACAGAAGCAGTCAGACAGATTTAAAATTTCATCTAAACCACTTATTTGGAGTCCAAAGATGGCTGCACGGATGAGCTCCTGTATTTTGTCCCTGAAGACAATAAGTAAACACCAGATGTCGTGAAGAAGACGATGATGTTAATGTCTTCATTTCTTGTATTTAAAGGTTGCTGTCTGGTGACGACTCTGTGCCAAATGTGGGTACATTTTCCGTTTGGCGTTTTGAATAGGGTATCGAGAATCGTGGAATTTCACTGAATTTGTTATCGACTACTACATTTCTGGTATTGTGACATCCCGAATTATCACACGACAACTATGTAACTTTGACAAAAGAGAAGGTGACAAAATGTTCACTGTGACAGCTGCAGAAAATCAAGTCTATGCAAGTTGATTTTTATGGTGTAATGAAATGGAGTGAACTAATGTCTGCTTGCAAGGAAGAAAACCTAAAAAGTGACATTTTGCTTTTAAAAAATGGTCAGCAGTATAATGACATGTAGTGTTCTTTCACCTTCAGCTTACCTCAATTTTACATTCTTATGAGTACATTTGCTCCACATACAGCAGGTTCAGGAATGTAAGAACACACACACATACTTTCCAGTGTCAATTCTGTGCACAGGTGAGCTGACTGAAGCAACAAGACAGTGATGTGACTCAGACCGACAGCCTTGACACAACATACAAACACTGTGTGCTAATTAAGATGGATCACTGAACCGTGCCCTTGAATAATGTGGATTCCGATTGTGTGAGATAGCGTATCAGGATATAAGAGTGATATAATAATAGACAAAGCTCAGTATGTTCATATAACTGTAATGTTACACAAACAAGCCCACACCTGCCTGCCTGCCTGCTGCTCCGCAGCCAAAACGATGCCCTGAAATGTGACACTGAGCTGCAAGATTGTAAAATCCTGAAAAAGATCAACGCAGAGTCTGCTACCTCCTGCAGATTCTTGTTTGAGCAATGCAGCAATGACACACTAAACGAGGGGAGTAAAATATTAAAACCAATGATGTAACCGTTGACAGGAACCATGTTTTCATATATTTATACTTTGTCTGAACGAGGGTGCTTCGGCATTGTGTTACGTTGTGTTCTCACTTCTGTTTAGAGCGGAAGTGACATTATTTAGCTCAGCGCCGCCCGTCACCAGCGTTAATACATCCATGGTCATCATCTTTTATAAGCCTTAAAAAAAAGCTGTTATTAAGTTTCAATGTTTCTTCAGGTGAGAAAGTAACCATTTAGATTTCCAATATGTGATCGGTTTAACCAAATGAATTTAGAAATTAGTGAAATTATACTTACATAGACGTTTATCATATCTATCAATCTAAATACTCATTCACACACCGATGGCTGTGCGCACATGCGTGAACATGGGCGAGCATTAACATTTAAGAGTCCCGGTTTGGGGGTTTGAAAATACGGTCGCCATATTTGTCTAAACCATGAGACACTACAAATGTCCTCAAATGTGATTTCAGGCTATTATCATATGTTGTCCTCCCAGTTAATGAGGTATGTTATTAAATATTGTAAATCCGTTTCTGGTAAAACCATCCGATCGCCGCCATGTAGCTGCTTAATCACATGCTTACGGTTTAGCGTCAGCGTTCGAACCGAAAGTGAAAAAATGGGCGGGGCAGCATAAGGTGAATATGATTTTCACATATTGTACACAAGTGTTTTAAAGTATCGGGTACTTAGGATCTTCTTTCAAATTAAAGCACAAATGACTGAACCTTTTCCATCCCAGAACAATGTGTCAGTCAATCTTTAGTCAAAACTCAAACACCTATCAACAACTATCTGCAAACCCATGGACCTTCACACAGTAAATGGCGCCATGGCAACTAGCGTGAGTCACGCTGTTTATCTATGTTGTTCGTGAGACAGTACCTGTGTGAAGTCTCCACTGTTTGTTCTAAAAGAGAATAAAGAGGCCCTGGCAGCTTGAAGAAGAGAGAAGAAAAGTGCTATAGAAATAAAGTTATTGTCTGCCTCAGACATCTGTGAATTCTCCGGATGTTCAGGTGAAGACTTGTTCACTGAAGGCCACACTAACAACGAGCAATATTCATGAGCATACCTGTAAAATCTCACATTTGAAAGTCTTATTTAGAATTGTTAGTTGCGCCTCACATCTGTAAAATCAAAGTCTCAAGAATGGTCACACTATCAAATAATATAAACAGTGTAGAAAAGGCGTATTAATGTCACAGTGTTTAGCGTGCAATAAGACTGACTGCAATGTAAATGCATCCACGTATAAATGCTACGGTAAGAGTTAGTGACGTAGTATAAAAAGAGAGATATGGCGGGTGGAGAGGTCCAACAAAACAGCGGACTAACCCGTGTTTGAGACCATTGTTGACCCGTGTTTTGTTTTGTAAGCTACGTTAGTGACGTTTGTAACTGTTGACGTTTTTTTATTGATGTTTGTGACGTGGTTTCTGTAGTCGTGTTATGTTGTTTCTGTGTTTCTTGTTATTTGAAGCCCAACCATGACGTTTTCCATTAACCTAACTAAGTGTTTTCTTACCTGAACCAAAAATTCTTTGCGAGGGATCGCTTCGCTTCCCAGCATTGGGCGCTAGATTGGCTGCCACTAGACATAAAGCACTCGGCACCTGATTGGACGAACGCTTTCCCCTCGTGGGCTGCTGCTCCCAACTTTCAAACCGGAACCAACTCGGCGGCTCGCTTAGGAGCTTTCTTCACTTATATCACAAAAATAGTTCACCGAAATGCGTTTCTGAAAACATTTTATGCCCGAAATAATCCACACAGTTGCTGAATCTGTCGTTATCTTGGATTGACAACGCTTCGTTTAAAAGTTTCTCGGGATTTTCCAGAGACGGCGAGTAGCGTTGAACGCCCGTGATTTGCATGAATTAGCCTGACCTCAATTTTATTTAAATGAGGAGCGGCCAACGTGACGCCCCGTCTCTTGAATCGCGCCGCTACGCTACCAGAATGCATTGGACGGCTGCTTACGTAGACAATGAATGGGAAGCGTGGAAAGGACGGAGGCTGTAGACATGTACCATAATTGCGGACGTTTGCGTGGCGTACAAATGACACGCGATAAGGCTAAAATGCGTACTCATGACACGTGGAATGCCCGTGTAATATCGTGGTATTTTTACTAAATACAAAATCTCCTTAAATGCCGTGCCACAAAAAAAAGACATGAAATAAACACTATTAAAAGTGCATATGCTTTTTGTGTTTGACCTGTTTTTGAAAGTCTATTTTAGTCTGTTGAAAGGAGATCTGGTCCTGAACAGAAGTGACTCTTTACCATCACACAGGATCTGATGCAACTCTCCCTCCTGCCATTTTTATGAGAGGACGAGTCTCAACATAAAAACCTGTCCCGGCTGTTACAGTAGAGTTAGGGGTGAGGTGTGTCATCAGACCTATCAGCAGGGAACATCCCATTACAGATGTTGCACAGCTAAAATTCATCCTGAAGGGTCAACAGGAGGTTCTGCCAAATACTGGTAGGCTGGTGACGGATAAATGACGGCTGTGTTTTTTGAGTGTGTGCATGCACAGGTTTACCCTCTGGCTGTTCAGAAAGCACACACAGCTCTAACTTCACTGCTTAAAGGGCCTTTAATTTGAAATCCAATCAATATAAGTGCAACTACAAAGGGCCTTCAACAACGCAAACAGCTTTTAAACAATGTCTTTACAGGGAGCGGAGGGTGGGAAATAAAACAAAAGCAGCATCTGTAGGCCCAACGAAGCAAACCTGAATAAGACCTGTTTGATGATTGGAGTTGAATTAATGAGCACTTTAAATAAAATATAGAAAATTAATGTTTTTTTTTTACTGAACAGAACATTTATTTTCTATCACAGAAAGAAGAATGACGCCACAAATTTAACTATTAAGGAACACAAAGTACAGTCGAGTTTAGTAAAGCAGACTGGATCGCTCTAATCAGAGATTCTCTGTGCAGGTAGCACTTCCTTGGAGCCAAACGATCAGCCCGAACGGGCACAAGCCCCCGACAGCGCTGCAAGCAGCAATACCAGGAGGCTACCGGGAGCCAAGTAATCGACCCGTTCCAAACGGGCACGCGCTCCGAACGGGTACGCTATGAACGGGCACTGCACTAGTATATTACAAATCTGCTCAAGTTCTGCGTAAATCTACCTGATGAATTCAACTCTTTTACCTCATTAAAACTAAACACAGCAGTTACTAGAATAAAGCTGTAATGTGCTGCATGCTTAGAAGATACAGTAACCTGCAGCAAGATTTTAATAAATATAATTTTAACTAGCTCAAAATACCGATAATGAAGGTCAGGCCCGACAAGACAGGCAGGCAGGTGTATGAGCCGACCTGTAGGGACACCTGCGGATGCCACCTGGGCGCTCTGAGAGCGAAGCGAGAGATTAGATGAGTTATAGTGCTCTCATGTCAGATTACACTCCACATCCATCACACAATGGAGGACAGACGGCAAGAGAATTAGACAGACAAATAGTTTGTCTGATGAGCAGGAAGACGGGGAGGCGCAGACGCCACAGAAAAAGCTGCAATAAAAACCTCATTATATTAAGTCCATTTTACGTTATAGCAGGCACTCTGATACAACGTTGGCCTCTTCCTCAGCAGTCAATGTCTCCTTCATCTTCTCCTCAGACAATTCAGAAATCATCACAATACTGGAATTTCTGACGCCAATACAATACCTTGAAAAATATCAATATTAAATACCATTTTTCGATACCACGGTGGGAAAAAAATTACCATTTTCAAACAGGTCCCTTGACCTCTGACTTCAAGATATGTAAATGAAAATGGGTTCTATGGGCGTGTCTATATACATGCAGTACAAATGTGTCATTTTCTCCTTTTCTAAAATGGTGTATTTGAATATTTCTGCATACCTGGGTCCCTAAACAGTCTTGAATTACATAAATTGGGAATCACTGTAAAGCTGAGACTCTTGTGGATCCAATGAGCCCAACTGTATTCATGTGTGATGATGTTAGTCCCCATAGGAGACATTTCATTGACCTCACTGTATAAAATGACCTGTGGTGACCTCTAGGATAATCACAGCCTCATGAAACTTTACAGCCACAAACTAGAGACCTAGAGCATTCAGAGGATGGATGTATCAAACTAGAGACCTAGAGCATTCAGAGGATGGATGGATCAGACTAGAGACCTAGAGCATTCAGAGGATGGATGGATCAAACTAGAGACCTAGAGCATTCAGAGGATGGATGGATCAAACTAGAGACCTAGAGCATTCAAAGGATGGATGGATCAAACTAGAGACCTAGAGCATTCAGAGGATGGATGGATCAGACTAGAGACCTAGAGCATTCAGAGGATGGATGGATCAAACTAGAGACCTAGAGCATTCAAAGGATGGATGGATCAAACTAGAGACCTAGAGCATTCAGAGGATGGATGGCTTTCCTAGCTAGATTGACAATAAGGGGGTTTCTGAGCAGTTTACACAGCACAAGTGCTCGCCATCCAATCGCCGCTACATGTAATTTTTGCAGAAATCTCCAAAATGTCAAAAGTTTTTGATCCTAATTCATAGCATGGCTTTTTCTATGGTGTTCATATCAAGGTCTTGGTGTCTTAATGTGGTATTTTGGAGGGATTAATGATAATTTTTGTAAAGTAGAGTGGTAAAAAATGGTTAAATTTAGTACCAAATCTGTGTAATAAATGGTATCAACCCAAAAATTGCTGCAGCAACTTATAAGACATAATAGAGCATGAGATTGGCAGAGTATTCCCTTTAGACATGAACTGCAGGGCCTGGCAGCCTTGAGGGAGAATTATCTTTACCCTGTTAGTAGTACATCCAGTAGGTGACCTGCAGAGACAAGCGTGCAGAAGAGCAGACGTACACAACAACAACACCAGCAGACCAACAAGCAGCCAACTCTTCAGACTGAAAAGCCATGCAGACAGGCAGGCAGCTGTTAAAAGTCTGATCAGCAGCCCAAGAACAGGCCTGTGAGGCTATGGCTGTGGTATTCAGCAAGTGTGGGCAAGGAGCGGACTGTCAGCTATTAACATGGAAAAGCCGACAAAGAGAGGTGAAGCTGTGAGAACGGAGAGAGAGAGAGAGAGAGAGAGAGAGAGAGAGAGAGAGAGAGAGAGAGAGAGAGAGAGAGAGAGAGAGAGAGAGAGAGAGAGAGAGAGAGAGAGAGAGCTGGAAGCAAGGCAGAGAAATGGTGCTGAGACAGAGCTGGAAGTGAAAATTAAGAGAACAGGGAGAAATATAGGACAGCAGATAGTCTCATCGTGATAACAATACGCCTGTGAGCGG
This sequence comes from Sebastes fasciatus, assembly GCF_043250625.1. Lineage (NCBI taxonomy): Eukaryota > Metazoa > Chordata > Actinopteri > Perciformes > Sebastidae > Sebastes > Sebastes fasciatus. Next base: position 29,194,177 of record NC_133811.1, read on the forward strand.
AGTGTGTAAAATTGTATTTAATGCTTTAATTGAAAAAAAACGTTCAATACTTTCATCAAATTTGACCTGCATTTTATAGTCTCATCGTATCCAGAAGGAGTACATGTGTCTGCACAGTATCGATTAGAACAGGAAGAAGAAGAAGAAAACACAATTTGAGCTATCAAAAGTCGCCTTAACTGCTTCCAGGAACCTGATCTACTGTCCCTCTGGAGCTGAGACAGACAGATAAATAAACTCATGAGTATCAATGTTTGACTTCATATCCTGAGAGGATGGAATAGCTCAGTACTTTATAGTCTTTTTATTGCCTTTATCTTTCTGTTTTTTTATTGTTTGTATCTATTGTTCTGCTTTATCTGTTTAAATGTTACCATAGTTTTGTCTTGCTTGTGTTTACTCACTGTTTGGCTTTCTGTTATTGTCTTGTAATCCTGCTTTTGCTTTTTCTGTCAAAGCACTTTGTAAACTCGGTTTTTAAAAGCTGCTATAAAGTTATTAGGGGCCGGGCAGCTATGCTTGTTTTTGTCGATATTATTATTACATCTTCCTAGGAAATCTGTCTTCTCATGCATGAAAATAAACCAAACTTTGCACAAAGGTCCAGTCCTACATGCTAAACTTCCTCAACTGGCTTTTTGGGCCATTAGTCCTGATGGTGGCGCTACAGCAAACACCTACATTTTAAAACTTCATTGTTTGTTATGAAATATTCATAACAAATCAGCCGTACATGCTACGACTTTGCAACTTCCACCAAAATGTTCAGATGTTTCAACCTGGCAGGAATTAAGAAGTCCATCACACAAAAATCTGCAAACTTATTAAACCCATCTCCTCCATTTTTTTGCTCAACTGACACCAAACTCGCTGCATCTTCAGACCATCCTCCACAAACCATCCACACAGATTTTTGTATTATCAAAAATTGAGCCCACAGTGCATCAAGACGTTTTAGTGTGAACAGTACTGTACACAGCTACTGCAAATGCTCGCTAAATAAAGCTCCAATGTTCATGAAAATAAATGACAACATGTAGAGGTCATGGTAGATGTAGGGGGCTAAATTTCAGTATTTTATCTCAAAAACTGTATTTTTGACAGTATCTTTATCCTCATGTGAACTATTGCATTGTCAATGGATATCGAGCACTTTTAAACATCTGTTTGTCACTTATGGAGCAATCTTTAATCTTTATTAAAATAAATGAATGACTGATCTCTGTGTTGTCCAGATGAAGGACACATCATTTTGTCTCAAAAACTGAATTTGTTGACACTAGTTTGAAATCTGCCTTTACATGCAACTCTGGCGATTGTCTCAGTCATAGTGTGAAGTAGTTTCCTCCGGGCAGTAAGCTCACCAACATCTATAGTGACTTGTTCTTGGTGTCTGAGGTTGTGAATTTGAGACCCGATTACACCAGAATGAACTTATGCATTAAAGGATTAATGATGATGGACAGTCCTGTACTTTTCATTTGTCTACCTCCTCTTCCTTTTTTTTCATCTTCCTCGTTCTTCCCCAAAATGCCCGGTTCCAACCCACAGCTGCTCAGCAACTATAATCATTATTCTTTTTATTAATATTATTTAATTCAACCTAAGATTGGTGTTGAATTCACAGTTGAGGTATCATGGCAACAAAAGAAGAAAAAGACAGGGAGGAGAAAATTGGGACATTTTGAAGGAACTGTATCTATCTCTAAAGTCATCCTATCATACATACAGTGTATGTCACAGCTGTTTTAATAAGGAGGGAACGAAAAGGAGGACTGAGATGATGAAAAATAAAACCAATAGTGTCAAAAGACCAAAGATCGAAGAGAGTAATGAGAAAAAGTGATGGAGAGGGAAAAAAAACTGTTCAAACAGAGATAGCAAGAGAGAAAAGCTGATGAAAAAAGAGAGCTGGAGGGGATGATGATGGGGTTGTGTTGGAGGAGTGTGTGTGTGCGTGCGTGTGTGCGTGCGTGCCATCGTGCGTGCGTGCAATGGGGGGTGGCTTCAATAAGACAAGCAAAGAAGGTGGTGGAGGTGGAGTCATCTATAAAAAGTAAAGCGTTTCATCACTAGTTGGCTCCTCTCTCCCCCATCTGTCCTCTTTAGCCTGCAGCCAGTTACATTAGTTTGGAGATATAGCAGGTGACACACACACACACACACACACACTCACTCTGTATATATAGTGTAAAATATACTGCATGCGTTCCAATACCCATACTACCATACTATTTACTATGACAAAAAAAATTCCTAATTAGGGTTGTCAATCGATCGATTTAATCGTGATTAATTGCATGACACTAATGCCAAACTTGAGGCTTCAAAACGTCACTTCCACAAACGAGTGGATGACATCACGGTGACTGTACTATACGTCTACTACTTATATACAGTCTATGACTAAAAACCTGATCAATTTCTAGGTGAAATACTTTTCACTCGCAGCAAACTGCAGCATTATTTTATCATTTCAGCCAGATCTTTAATCATTATTATATTTCTCCAGCTCACAGTTGAAGTCAATGGTCCCAATTATAGTTGTAAAGATCAAACGTGTTCAACATAAAACTCTGCTGACCAGTTTTCTGGGAGAAACCCTGAGAAGTCAGGTAGTGTTTCATTTCCACCAAAAAGGAAGCTAGCAAGCATCAGCAGAGTCCTTCTCATTAGTGTTTGTATTAATGGGTAGCGGACTGTAGTTGCTGACGTGCACACTCTCTGTACGATATCCAGGGCATTAATATATCATCAACATCTATTGTCTATGTAAATATGTCGCAAATTCGCATCTCTGCCGGTATGAATAGTTTATTCGTCACGCCCTCCGTTGTGTAAAAGACCTTCAGTCAAATGTTTGCTGACATAACTTTGGGCTCTGCCACCTTTGTCTTTTACATTTTATAGCCCAATTAATCCAAAATTCCTCTCTCTGTCTCTCTCTCTCTCTCTTCCTCCTTCTTACTTTTCCTCCCGCTGAATATTTTGAACATTCTCTGACTCTTTGGCCAAATGGCGACTCTTGCTGCCAGAGCCGAGGCGGAGGCCACGCGACATGGCGTGCCACGGGATCTTTGACAAACATCGCCAACTGTTACTATGTTGGTCCCAGTCAGACCTCGCTCTCACTCTTCCACTAATGGCCTGCCTCCTCCAGTGACAGCTTCTGCTGCTGGACGACTTCATATTTATATGAAAGTCTGGAAGAACTGGAGGAGAGACAGTTTGAGAAAGAGAGACAGGATGAACACGCAGGTGATTTTCACACTAGATTTAACCTCTGACTGAACTATATGACAGGATCTGCATTATGATAATCTATATTAGCTATTACATTATATCATGTAAGCCATGTTTTTAAGCCTAATAATCATTACTTTTACATCAACATACTGTGTACTATGTTGTTATGTTACTAATAAATGGTGTTTTCAAACCAATATTGCTTATTATTTACTTTTTAGGGCTGTCAATTGATTAAAGTAGTTAATCACGATTAATGGCAAATTAATCACACATTTTTTTTCTGTTCAAAATGTACCTTAAAGGGAGATGTGTCAGGTATTTAATACTCTTATCAACATGGGAGTGGACAAATATGCTGCTTTATGCAAATGTATGTATATATTGACTATGACTTGCCCCAAACTGCATGTGATTATCATGAAGAGGGCATGTCTGTAAAGGGGAGACTCGTGGGTACCAATAGAACCCATTTTCATTCACATATCTGGAGGTCAGAGGTCAAGGGACCCCTTTGAAAATGGCCATGACAGTTTTTCCTCGCCAAAATTTAGCGTAAGTTTGATTGAATTCACTCTATAGCTTTAAAACTGAGCCGCTACAACCTAAAAATCACAAGTTGCGTTAATGAGTTAAATAAATTAAATTTCAAACAGTTGTTTTTGTCATGAATACTTTTACACTGAATATTACGCAGCGAAAAAGCAAAACCTTTTTTTCAGAACAAGGTTGATTTTTCTGAGCTTTCGCACTGTGAATGAAGGCATCAACCGATCACATCGTACGGAACGGGTTGAGTTGCGCCTATAGCTACGAAACAACAGCACGGCTCCGTAGTGCGAACCAAAACGGTAAAATTGATTACTCCATTCAACACTGACAAAGGCAGAACATACCAGATCCACTTCCTTCCGTTCTTACCTTTCAAAATAAGACATGTATTCGCAGAGGAGTATTTCGTAAAGGTCTTAACACTACAACCAGAGAGTTTAGATGCAAAGAGACGAAACTCCGGTATTATTTGACAACAGCTTCTGCTGCCATTTTTGGACTTAAAGCATTTATTATATTTATAATATTTTACTGTTCAACACAGGACATTTCTGTAGAATATGACAATAGAATAAAAATCATTTTCTTTTACTTTTTGTACGGCAGTTTTTAGGCAGACGTTTTACTAGTCGCTTTCAGTCCAAAATGGCGGAAGCATAGCTCTGCTGCTGGGCGCTTTTAATTGACTTTCACTACTTGGCGATATACATTCCTTAATGCTACAACTACACAAAACTACACTAGTAGCTATTGCCAGTTTCTGATGTGTAAGATTTCACACTTCTGTTTGCTAACATCTGCACAAAGCAGGTTTCTATTTCAATAAAATATTTTATGTAGAAGTCAAACTCTTCAATTATCTACATGAATGTAACTTCTAAAATAAGCTCACCGATGTGGACGTTAGTGATGCCAGTTTATTCTGAATGGTGAAAGTGACGTTTGCAGAAAATGTGCATTTCATATGCTGCTTTGGCTTCCGTTTGTGGTAATAAATATTTGTAAAAATATAGTTATTAGACCGTTAATAGACAGATGTAGACAGAAGAAAGAGAAGAAGACTGACAGCGAGTAGTAATCTTGCAACACCCAACCAGCAGTAATGAGTCAGAAAAAAGGACTTTTATGGAAGTCCTAGCTGTAATTATCTCAGCGTTTTGGATCAGATCCCTTTGGACTCTCGCTGCTCGCCTCCTTCCTCCCTCCCTCCGGTCTGCCACCGCCTCGCCTCGCTCTGCTTTGACTCGTCTTGTGCAGCGAGTGCAAACACAGCCGGTGAAGTCTAGCACCCATTTTAAAACATCTGTCGAGCCATAAGTACTCTCACTGAGAAATGGCTGGCATCAGATCTGTCACATTTGTAAAAGAGTCACTCGAACATCTTGAACATCAGTAAAGTGTTGACGTACAGAAGCAGCTGTCCTCCATTCTGCTAATTTATCACGCTTCAAAGGGTCCCATATTATAGGAATATAAATGTCCCCATATTTCTGTACATATAATGAAGGGATGAAGAGAGGATCAAGATATTCTAATTAGATTTCATCAGAATGGTTTAATCATCAAACTATTGAATTTGAAAATTCTTTTCCTTTTTTCAAACATTCTCCAAAAATACATCTCCACTGAAGTTGCTCCTGATTGGCTATCGTCACTAAAGGACCACTAAAATCCATCCAATCAAGCCGGCGTTTCAACTGGACTTTTACCAACTGGATTGTTAAAAGTCATCCCAAAACATCTTTTTATGTCTACAGCTCTCCAGGGTCATTCCTGCACCTGGTGACAACTAAAAACAGCCCAGTCTCTCTAAATGGCAAGTTACACTAGTGCAATCACAACGCCGTTCTTGCTTTTGGCGTGTCATGTGTACGCCATGTAGTCTGTACTGACAGCGTGAATATGTTCCGCTAATGAGCTAGTGACGTCTGAATAAAAAGTGAGAAAGATAATGGGGGGGTGGAGGGGAGGTGGATAGGTCCAACAAACAGAGAACTTTCAACCAGGAGACCGGTGTTCGTTTCCCAAAGTATTGTTGAGTTATTATTAAGTTACGTTAGTGACGTGTGCTTCTTTTACGTTGTTTACGCACGTATTTTACTTCGTTTACATACTTATTATAAGCCCAACCGTGATGTTTTTCCTAACCCTAACTAAGCAGTTTTGTTGCCTAAACAAAACCGTGATGGTTTCACGGTAACGACGTGGCGTGAAATGACACACAAAAAGCTTAAAATGCATTATCATGATCCGCGGAATGTCCTTAAAATGCTATAGGGAATGGGAATGTGACGTCACCGATAGCAGGTTGGCCATTTTTGGAGTATAAAGGGTAAGAGTGCCGTCCTCTGGCTGTTTACTGCAAGTGTCAAAAGATAACACAAAATAAGATTCAAAAGACTAATTGTAGTATATACACACAGTATAGTAGCCTATACAGTCAGACACAAAGGTAGGCTACTGTTATGGGGCTAATTTTGCAAGATACTGGTAGATTAAATAGCCAACGTTTTCTTAGTATTCAGTTAACATAACATTATCTAGCTTATCTCTGTCCGGATGATTGTGTTGTTGGCCTTTGGCTTATAGATCTTAATGTCTTATACCTACCTGCTTTTAAACTGGACATTGGCCTCAGCGCCGGTCGCTAGAGGTCGCTGTTATTTTATACCTTCTTTCTGTGATCTACCATGTGAATAGATGCTAAAACCTACTAGTAGGTGTAGTAACCCCCTACTGACCCACATCTATGGGGCTTATAGCAACTGATAATGCCCATTTAATAGCCTGACAACAGTCTCATCGGGTGAAAAAAAAAAAGAAAAGAAAACGCTATGTGGACACAGGCCCTAACTTCCATAAGAGCAATAAAGTTTCATCTAATTTCAGGTCTGATGCTGCCATACTTTAACACCGGTTGCATGGCTCCGATACCACGTGAAAAAAAAAAATCAGTAATTGCATGAAACCTCGGACAGGATTAAAATGACCCCAGGACTTCAGGGTTAGCCTTAGAATAGGCTAAGTAATTTCAGGTAGAGGTATAAAAAACTCCTGACAGGTTTGTAAAGTTTCTGCCGTCTGGAGGAAAAAAAAATAAATACCAATCACCAAACCTCTCCTGGCGAGGTCCGGCGCTGCAGAGAGAAGAATAAGATCCCCTTTTAGAGGAGTCAGGCTGTAATTGCACGGGAAGTGATGAGGCGATGGAGTGAAATGAGATCTGCCGTGAGGAGAAAGCTCAAGTTGTGTTGCAAATGTCGAGTATTTTTTCCTTTCGTTCTCATTCTGAACTAAGAGACAAAAAACATGCTGCAACTACAGACAAAATAAATGTGGCGAGGCTGATTGAGATGCACTAATAAGTAGATTTAGATACCAACAAAAAAAAATAAGAGATTTGAAATGCCAAGTATTTATCCCGTTGTGAGGATTTTGAGAGCAGAAGCTGTAATTTGGGTTTGAGACGGCGGCTAACCGCCTGCCAGAAGTCCCATCTGCACCATCATTAACACCATCCCTCCATTTCAAGGCTTCACAACACAACAGCACTCACACAAAGGGACACGTCACATTCTCAAAAGCTGCAAAGGAACACGGCACAACATCAGGTTTGTGTCAACAAAACATGGCGAGGTTTCACCCTGCGTTTAAGCTGCAGCAGTTTTTCCAACAAAAGGTTTATTGAATTCTTTTTGGTTTGGATGCAGACAGAAACGAAAATATCATCATGGCTGCTATTCAAACGTGTTTCCAATATTTTGTCCACCGCTATATACATTCATAGGGGAACAAAACATGGGAAAGACCTGTCAACACATCAGAGGCCTGTACTACGAATCAAGTTCAACAAACCTAGGGTATCTTCTCCTTATCTGGCTCAACTTCTATTACTCAATCTGGCTACGAGCGCGTTCACATAAAAGGGGCGGGGTTTGCCGCATCTGACCAATCACAGACATGGACAAGTCTACTGTCAGCAGAGCGCCACATTTTACAAACTAAGAGCAAACTGTAATATTAGACAAATATGAAGAAGTTAAACACAAAATCCAGACTAAAAGTAAAACAGTATACAGATTTATAATCTCACTGCCCATCTACAGTAGAGCACAAGTAGATCTGACTATAATTACATTGTGTATTCCGTTAAGTTAATTTGTCACTTATAGAATAGAAGATACTTTATTATTCTCTTTAGGGAAATTGTGGCGTGCATGACAATTTCATTCTTCTTTCGGCTGCGTCCCCGACCTCGGCCGTGTGAAACAGACTTGGGAGCAAATAAAAAGTGAGAGACTTGGAGATAAGCTAGTTACATTTATATCTATTGTACATTGTTATCTTGATAGCTACGCTCTGATTACTGTAAGAAAAGTAGAAAAAAGGCGCTGAATTTGGGGAATCAGCTCGTGACATGTCATAAACCGTCCGAGTTGTACACTGCTGACGAAGCTGAAATTCGGTCCGACTCTAAAATGAGTTTTGCGGTTCAAAATTCGTCCGAGAAACGGGCTAAAATCGTGCAGAGTATGCCCAGCTTTAGCACCGGTTACGCTGGCGATCTACCCCAGTAAGAAGTGAACCACCGTCGAAGGACAGAAAACCCTGAAGGGTTAACCCTGAAGTTACCTCGCTGACCTCAAATCCTGCTTCGTAGTACAGGCCTCAGCTCACCGACATAACAGCAACACTAACAACACACACAACATGACCATAAAAGTGTTAATTCAAACACTTAAATTCTACTTTTTTGCAAAGCTTTGAGATATTTTGTTGAGGTATAAATCTAAAATTGCAACACAAAAGTGCATCTGTGGTCTGCTGTGTGAGAGACACACACTTCTTACCTGCTTGTTTCCTTGTTTCCCTTGTGGTGTCTGATTGCGCACCTCAGCATGTGGCTCTTACAATCACTTTCTAAATTATAATAGCTTTGTTTACCACGCTCGTCTCTCAGTTCATTTCCTGATTGTTGCAGGCTCTTGCTTCAATTCTCTGTTGCGCACCGTTTCATTTCCTTTCCCTCCGTTTTCTCGGGAATGAGGCTCGATGGTAATCGCCGTGTTAGTGCAGGAATATTACAATCGCAGGTCTTCTTCCTCCTTCAAATGAGTGAGGATAGTAAAAATAAAACATCGCTAAATGGTTTCTTAACTGTCTCTGGTTGACTTGGCCTTTCCAGCTTCCACTTACCTTTTTTTTGTTGTGCCATTTTCCTCAGCCAAAATCTCAGGTCAAGGTATTAAAAATGACAGCTTCATGTGTCAGACTTGGAGCAATCCTTTTCAATAATTTTCCTTCACAAAAAGAGGAGCTGTCTGGAGAGTCTGCAGCTCTGTCTTCTCCAATTTGTAAAAAACGTGTTCTTGGTTACAGGACGCTTTTCTTACTTTCCCTTTCGAGGTTGTTCTTGAAGAATGACAGGTTGTCTTCCTGACAAGGCATTTCAAAGAGAATCCCCTTAAAAAAAAAAAAATCTTCCTCTGCTCTTGTTACACAGGAGAGGTCTTCAATCCAGACGACCAGAGACTCAAAGCAGACAGATGCGTCAATCTTTTCCGTTTCAGTGTTTCCGTTCGCCCGGTTTTGCCTCCCGTTTCGCCGCCGAGGATCTTACCTTCTGAGATCTCGTTGTTCTCGTTGTTCTCGGTGGCACCGCTATCTTGTCTCCTCTGAGACCGAACCGCCTCGACTCCTGATTGCTGAGCTGGAAGAAATAACACATAAAGCAAGAATCTACATTAATGAATAGTGGGAGAGGAGAGGAGAGACACAGTGACTTGGCTGGGATCAATCCATTTCAATCAATGAATCAACCAATAAAACGCAACAAGAGAATAAAACAGACAAAAAAATGCAAAGGAGCTTTCATTTTGTGTTGATTTGGGCGGCCCCTGTGGACAAAAGCGGTAACATTTCCATGAGCACCACCGCATTCTGTTGTAAAGATATGCAGCTGCCAGACTCCCTTTAGAAAATCTCTCATTTTACTGCAGCAGGGTCTGACAGTCTTGCCGCTCAGTCCTGGTTCTGGTTCTCCCGTGCCTGCCTTCCCTCCAGCGTGCCCAGCAATACGGCCTGGACCTCCAGCAGCGTGGTGTCGGTGTTGACTCCAAGGAAGAAGGCGGTGAGCTCCAGGTCCCGCAACCGCAAATGGACCTTGCTGCCCTGCTGCAGTTTCTGGCTGCTGGCACACGCATTGTAATTTCCCGCCGAAGTCGATATACAGGTCATCCTGGACCACGTGAGAGATCCTCTCAATCACCTCGTCTTTGGCCAGTCCTATCTGGATCAGCGTGGATTGGCGGGGCAGCGAGGTGAAGCTCTGCTCGTGGCCAGAGGAGGAGTCGCTGGATTTTTTTTTGCTGGATCAGGGTCAATCCGCTGTGTGCTGGTCGCTGCCGGAGGCCCCGCTAGAGTCTGAGCTGTAGGAGTTTCTCCTGCATGCCGTAAATCGTTTCGTCTAATGTCGCAGGGAATCAGACCCGATGAAGCATTAAGAAATAGCCAATCTTCTTGCTGATGGTCTCGTTTACTTATGTAGGTCATACAGAGGCATCAGTATTACACTGAGACTGTTTCACCAGTTAAAAGTTCCTCACAGTAACTCTAAGAGGGGAACTTAATGTTTCTAAAAATCCCAAGAATAGAATCGACCAGAATAGATACCATAACAAATCTGAGTGTATTTAAGCTTTTATGTAAGAAATCAGCCAAGTGGCAGCGACTGAAAAACAACATCAAAACCTCACTTACTTTGATCAATTAGGCACAGTGTGATTAAAGTTTAGGTCCTGATGAGCCCGAGGATCTCTCTGAATCAACACTGATGCTTTCTGTTTTAACACAAGTTGGCTCCGCATTTCAATTCGGCCAAACCGTCAACACTTATATATTTATATTTGTTATAATCAATCACTCAGTTGGACCCCATCTTTAAGATCTGCTATTCAGTTAACTTGACTGCCAGTGGAGAGTTTTTACAATCCAATACTGTTTAAATGTCAAACATCATCACCCACATTTAGATTCTGACTTCATAAGTGCTGCTACACAGTGTTTTTCATTAACATAACATTTGTCACACAGGAGGACTTAAATAATATCACACGAGAGGGAGTGCTGTTGTTCTGAATATCAACACGGCTGTGATTCGGTAATAATTCGATTCAGCAATAAGCGACTAAAGATTATGATTTGTTTGTTCCTGCACACAAGGGCCAAATAGTGCTGGCTAGACGACCGGTCATCAGAGCAGAGCATCTCCAGAACTGCAGCTCTTGTGGGATGTTCCTGGTCTGCAGTGGTCAGGACCTACCAAAAGTGGTCCAAGGAAGGAGAACCGGTGAACCAGCGACAGGGTCAGACCCGAGACTCATTGATGCACGTGGGGAGCGAAGGTTGGCCCGTGTTGTCCGATCCAAAAGAAAAGCTACTGGAGCTCAAACTGCTGAAAAAGTTAATGCTGGTTCTGATAGAAAGGTGGTGTTTGTTGGGGCTGCGTAGCCGCAGACCGGTCAGGGTGCCCGTGCTGACCCGTGTCCACCCACCAAAAGCACCTACAATGGGCACTTGAGCATCAGAACTGGACCACGGAGCGATGGAAGAAGGTGGCCCGGTCTGATGAATCACGTTTTCTTTTACATCATGTGGATGGCGACGAGTTGGAGGTGTTGACTCGGCCTCCAAATTCTCCAGATCTCAATCCAATGGAGCATCTGTGGGATGTGCTGGAAAAACAAGTCCGATCCGCGGAGGCCCAACCTCGCAACTTACAGGACTTAAAGGATCTGCTACTGACGGCTTGGTGCCAGATACCACAGCAGACCTTCAGAGGTCTAGTGGAGTCCACGCCTCGACAGGTCAGGGCTGTTTTGGCGGCAAAAGGGGAACCTACTCAATATTAGGCAGGTGGTCATAATGTTATGGCTGATCGGTGCATCTGGCAACTAAAAACTGGGCCACTTGCTAATGTCTTCTACCAACTCCCTGATAGCACACGGATATGGAAAGTCTATTTGTTTAGGTTGCATTCACGATCTTTGGTGGTTAAAGCCCTTTGAATAGGTTGACAATCTATCCCACTCCGCCGTACTTCCGCACATCATCATTGCTTACAAACTGTAACTATAATGCGATATTATGCCATTTATTTAGTTTTGAAGAGCAGCATGATATTCTAAATGCTGAGTGAACGGGCTTTTCCACCCTGATGTGATACATTTCTGGAGGAAACACTCCTGTGGATTTCTGCATTACAAATCCTGCTTAAAAAGTCTATGTGTAGTATTTTTTTTTTTCTTGAAGCTCAGTACGACAAGTAAATACCAGCAGGTTGCTGAATGTCAGAGACTGAGGCAAAGTAAACAACTCACTGGGCATATTTTTTACATTCACGACTAGCACAGTGAGTTGAGGCGTGCAGTCGTTGCAGTTTGAATTTGCTCTTTGTTCAACTTGTCTCGCACTCCTCCACCAAACACACAACATTAGCCAAAGAAACAGCGGAGGCATCACTGAATCACATAGTACCGCTGTCTTGCGGGGTTCAAAACTCTCAAGCATATTGCTCTCTTGGCCACACCCCAATCAGTGATGTCACAGCAGGCGTTCTGACAATCACAGCTGATGGAAAGCACCCGCTGTGACATCACTGATTGGAACCAGAAGTGCAGCCTGATGTCACATAGAGATCAGTTCAGTTTTCTGTCAACTGTGATTCAATGTGGCAGCCACCTTTTACATCAGAATGTCTCTTTTAATTATACTTCTGTAAACCTCCAGTCTGAACATATCTGGAGGCATCAATCTAACACAGCTTGTATCAGCCTTCAGATTCAGTCGTACTACTGAGGGTGAAAGTCTCTTACCTTCATGTTTGGCCTGGAGAGGTTTACTCTGCTGTCCTCCACCGACTGCAATTATCTTAAAGTTGTATTCTTTAGAGGGGTCAAAGTCATCGATGAGCAGCTTTGCTTCCTGCTTCGATACCTGAGTCTCCTTCTGCTCTCCACCTGTTCCGGGGTCAGAAAAGAACAAACACTGAGCTGCTGAAGTCTGATGGTCAACACGTCTAAAGCTATGTTCACACTACGAGCGACAAAAGCGACAAAACGGCCAATTATGGCCAGCTACATTGCCTGCGAGTCGCCGCTGAAGTGTTGCTCAAGTGCTCATTGACGTAGTTATGTCATTAAATAGCAGTGCGAACCGGCTAACGGCATTATTTTAGATGGAACGGAAAACAGGGTGAAACAAAAACAAGCACTTAAAAAAGTTGAGACCAGCTCGTTTGCAGCGCGACAACTGTCAGGAGTCAGTAGCTTCATGTCACCAGCTTCCACTGAAAATGCACACAGCATTAAGAGTGAAGAAGTCTGACCGACAAAGTGAAAAAAGAGGCAGGTCGAACATTTTTCGAAAAAATGTGTGGATAAAAGTGCAGGTTGCTTATTTACACACAATATTTGCTTATGAGCAAGCTACTCACTAGCTAGCAAGAAGTGGCAGAGGCGTTGATGCACGATTTGTTCACTTCCAGTGGTTCTTCTCCATAAGGTCATGTTTGGACAATTTAAAATGAAAAGGAAGGCTAAAATGTATAAGAAACAAAGCACCGGCACTCACAGATAAAGGGTCTGTTTATTGTGAGCATAAAAACAAACATGTTTTAGCAATAGCTATAGCTGAAACGTGTGCTTTCTTTCTTTTCTTTGCCGTGCACCCGATAGTGTCCAGGATTTGGAGCCGTGTTCCCTGCTACTTTCCAAGGATAAAATATATCTAAAATCGATAAATCACCATGCAGAAGTAGCAGGGCTCTGCGTGGTTTAGCTTCTCACCTTGCTGCAGTGATGTACAAAATAATAACTTCAAATAACTTCATATTCAAACAGCAAAAGTTTAAATTCCTGAAGGAGCGATTAAACTTCGTTCGTACATTTACAGGAGGCGGAGGCCTTCGCCCACTGCAGGTCAAATGTTATAAACTTGTGTTGTGTAGAAATATCAACACAATGAGTTGTGGACTTTTGGGACAAAGTCTTTTTAACACCTGACCTGCACTTAAACTCTGCTGGCCTGGAGCAGCAACACATGGATCAATACGACACAAATGGAAACAGACGGACTATAAAGGTGATGGGCAACTGGTAAGAGCTGGAAAAGGAAAGGAAGGAAGTAAAGGCAGAAAGGAGGATGAGAAGAGGAAGTAAAGACAGAAAACAGCATCTTTTATATAATTTTAAAATACTTGACAAATCTCCCTTTAAGGTACATTTTGAACAGATCAAAAAATTTAGATTAATTTGCGATTAATCACGATTAAATATCGTTTGACAGCCCTACTTCCATTAAATTTGGAAGTGACACGATCGCTTAAACTGCCAAGAAAAGAACAGGAACATTTAGAAGCCCTCTGGCATCACAAAGTGAGCAGAGGAAAGATTAACTTTATTAACGCCTGAGGTGACGACAGTTCATCACAGCGCTGCCTGGGTCCGTACCTTTGAATCCGCCCAGTTGACAACTCTGCCTGACACCAGATAACGTCATAGAGACCAGAGGCAAAACAAATAAGAACACACAGTAAAAAGGTACAAACCAAGAATATGAACAAAACTTTAATAATCAAAATCAAATAAATCAATCAAATGAAATGTTTTCAGCATCTAATCCTGCCAAACGTGATTCGCTGTCATAGCAGCAGAAGGTTTGGCAGAAGTCAGCAGTTTACAGTGCGTAGGTTTCTATTTCCTGGCTTTGAGAGAGAGTCTATCGTGTCCACAGATATTGACTGAGAAGTCCAAGATCATCGGAGTTACACATGCAAATTAGTTTAAGAGTTTGTGATGAAAGAAAAGTGCCAATTCCTTCTTTGATTTGTTTTTTTGTGCGATAAAATTCAATTTGTCGTGTTGCCTTTTGCTCAGTTCTTCTGCTTTTGCTGCTGCTGCAGAACAAATGTTCCCACTAGGATCAATAAATCTCCTTAAATTGTCAGTGATCAAAGTCAATTTCTTTATGTAAGAATGATTGATTCAAAAAATCTACTTTCCACCGTCTGCTCCTACAAAAGAACTGCAAAAACAGGAACTGCTTCCTTAAACTCTTGAATTACAAAAGTGTATCTTCAACAATTAAGACATTTTTTTCCCAAAAAATGTTACTCCAGTTCAGCTACATTAAATAAGAATCAGTTTGTCTTCACATTCTGGCCGTTAAAACTTGTTCTGTATGTTGCACCTGTCTGTATCTGTCCAAACTATGACGAAGTATGAGTCATGAAAAGACAAGCTCAATGAAACCATCCGGCAGAGCTCCACAAAAACTCCCCGCCGTTTAAGAAAATTAACTACCGCTCCGTCACCGCTTTTCCACATTCATTACACTCACGCTGCTACCAGCGGCCTACAGCGAGAAGATGATCGTCCCCGTCATTCACCTCCCTCTCTCGGCCCAGAAGGCAGCCGTCCCTGCACTTCCACTTTTCTTTTTTTTTTTCTTTTTTTTTTTTTTTTAAATCAGATTTTCTTTTCTCTCCATTTTTCTTCAAATCTATAAGCACTACCCAAAGGCAGCGTGCTGCACAGCGAGCTGTGTGGGCATGTCTCAGAAATGAGGCCATCATGCTTTGGTGAAAATGTCAAGCCAGTTTTGAATGTCTGTGAATATGAAAAAAAGGCAGTGAAGCTTTATAGCATATGTGAGGCTCGTTGCTGTTGGACTGAAAAGAATTTACATCGTTTGACGAAAGAGAAAGGCGTCCCGATGTTTGAAGGGAACTACATGTCATCATTCAGAACCAGCAAATCCCTCACTTAGAAACATGTTTTTGCTCTTTGACAGAAGCTGCAGATGAGCAGATTTTGTCTGGATTTGTCACCCTCTCCCCGCTTTACCTTTTATTTATCTAAACCCAACATCCGTCTTTCCATTTACTCTCCATGTCTCCCCGGCTCCATCCTTCATCCTGCCCTCTAGTATCTCCCTCTTTTTTATATTCCTGTGTCATTCCCTCCGTCCATTCGACTCTCCTCCCCGTAGTGTCAGGGGACGGCCGCCGGTGCTTACTGCATCTTATCTGACATTTTCTCCATTACTGTGATCAAACAGACGGCCGAGCCATACCAAAAGCTACAGGTTTACTTGGCCGCGGGCTGACAGCAGCACCAGTAGCAGAGGTTGACTTCACCTTCAGACTTCAGGCCACAATGGATCGGTGCGTCCAGCAGCGCAGAGGTAAATAAATAAATGAAGTGGGCAAGTCTGTATCTCTGATAAAATGTTCCCTTTCAGGAACAGTCTCAAGTTAAAGAAAAGGCACCAGCACTCTAAAAAGATGCTCCAGATATATTTATACAGACATTAACAACATTTCAACATTATTTGTCTCCATCAGTAAATATTCAACATAGACTTCACCTGATTAAATCGAGATGAGACTTGTGAAATGTGATGGGTCTTTGTCTCTTTGTGTAAATGAGTCTATTCTGATTGGTTTAAGATGTTGCCTATGTTAGGGCTGTTAATCCATTCAAATATTTAATCGCGATTAATCGGAAAATAACCACACATTTATCAATTCAAAATGAATTTGGGAGTGGACAAATATGCTGCTTTATGCAAATGTATGTATATATTTATTATTAGAAATCAATTAACAACACAAAACAATGACAGATATTGTCCAGAAACCCTCACAGGTACTGCATTTAGCATAAAACAATATGCTCCAATCATAACATGGCAAACTGCAGCCCAACAGGCAACAACAGCTGTCAGTGTGTCAGTGTGCTGACTTGACTATGATTTGCCCCAAACTGCATGTGATTATCATAAAGTGGGCATGTCTGTAAAGGGGAGACTCGTGGGTACCCATAGAACCCATTTACATTCACTGATCTGGAGGTCAGAGGTCAAGGGACCCCTTTGAAAATGGCCATGACAGTTTTTCCTCATCAAAATGTTGCGCAAGTTTGGAGCGTTATTTAACCTCCTTCATGACAAGCTAGTATGACATGGTTGGTACCGATGGATTCATTAGGTTGTGTAGTTTCATATGATACCAGTATCTTCACTCTAGCTTTAACGGAGCCCGCTACAACCTAAAAATCGCAAGTTGCATTAAAGAAATTAGTGGCATTTGCGTTAACGCTTTATTATCTTTTTAATGTGGACAGCCCTAAAAAAAAAGGCATTAGCTAGATACCAGTTAGCTAACGAAAACAACGATTCTTAGTTTCAGGTGATTATACACTGATGAAAACAGTTATTAATATTATGTTCCATTTCTGCTAATAGATCTCCTGAAATGTTACACACTGTTCCTTTAATAAATCATCTTTTTGGGAGCATGTATTCAGGCATATTCTTCTCTTGAGATAGTTTTTGCCTTTGTGCCTACAAACATGATATCATGTTGGGATGAGCATACACTACCTTGGAGCGCCCAGTAAACAACAGCTCAGAAATCAACAGTCTCTGTTCAATTCTATTGACTGAATAAGTTTAGAAAGTGTTAGCTTTATAAAGCAGTCAGGAGAGAGCAGAGGACCAACAACAACTCACAAGAAAAATAAGAAGAAGAAGAAGAAGAAGAAGAAGAAGAAGAAGAAGAAGAAGAAGAAGAAGAAGAAGAAGAAGGACAGGAGGAAGAAGATCTTAAATTGTTTTGTTTGTTCCAAAGGGAACATTTAATAAGACATTGATTCACAACGTCTCATCAATAACTGCATCAGAAGATGTGAAGCTCTATAGACCTGAGGTTCATGAGTGACTTGGTTGTTTGAATGGATCTCTATGGAGAGAGCATCAGTGGTACGTTCAGGAGCAGAGGACCGTTTTTTACAGCAGCTGCACCTTTCTCCACTCCAATAAAACATCTCTTTGCACTCCGACGTCTTCTTCAGAGGGAAGAATAACCAGAACAGAAAGGAAAGAAATGAAGAAAAGATAATGAAAAACAAACCCATGACTGTATGATCTGTAGAGCCATTCAAGTTCACACTATTCCTGTGAGGCAAACTGACTGAGTAACTGATCATTTGAAACATTTCCTCATCACTATAAAACAGTGAAGAACGCTACCACACATGTTCCAGTTTTTACAGCTACTCATACCTGTGCATCTAGGCCTGTAACAACAACACACCTCTTCTCTAAGCGTTGCGTAAACACACACACACACACACACACACACACACACACACACACACACACACACAGTCTGTACCATTTGTGCTCCATCTCCTCTTTTTCTTCTCTCTGTCTCCATTTTTAACTTCTATATGCAAATGAGCAACTCCTAAAATCAACCTGAA
Source organism: Sebastes fasciatus (assembly GCF_043250625.1). Taxonomy (NCBI): domain Eukaryota; kingdom Metazoa; phylum Chordata; class Actinopteri; order Perciformes; family Sebastidae; genus Sebastes; species Sebastes fasciatus. The sequence continues at coordinate 29,212,299 of NC_133811.1, forward strand.
TCATGAGTCGCCGTGTACTTGTCAGTGCTGAGTGTTAAATTAGACCACACAAGCTTTGAAATCCAGTGACTTTATATAAATAAAAATAAAACATTAACTATGAATGAATGTCTGTCACAGCCCACTGAACATTTTTAACCGCCTGCACCGACACTAACAATATTTACAGCATCCACAGCCTTCTTCAGCTGCTACCTGTTACTGCCAAAACAAGCAATTTTGTCATATATATCGGAAAATTTGTGCTACTTTGTGTTAGTGACCAAGACGCCATGTTAGAAGACAGATTAGGCTGCTTTCACAAGCCATAGTCTGTGATACTTTTGGTTCATTTTCTATATATTCTGGTTCAGTTTCACAGTGCACAAACTATAGTGGACCAAATAAAAAAATTAAGTCGCTGTGTGGCGTGTACGAAGCAAATTTATCTTTTTCAAGAGCTACCGCTTCTATGCAGGGAATCGCGGACTTTGGCCCTGTTCAGACCTGGTATTAACATGCGTCCTCAGTGATCGGATCACAAGTGGACAGCTTTATGTACAGGTGTGAACACACTCAAGACGCATCGAGGATGCATTGAGATCGGATCTTTCAGACCACATTCAGAGGTGGTCTGGGTCACATATGACCACATTCTTTTAGCAGTGTGCACGCGAATGCGTCCTGGGCCACATTAAGGACCGCCTACTCATCTGATGTCCAGCTGGGATCCGCGGGATCACCGCGCCCCTCAGGTGAATAAACAGGCAGACACGGGCACTTGTCAGCACGGAAACAGCCTCTGTGCTTTACTGTATGTAGACTAGGCATTTGAAGTGCATTATTATCATACCGTCGGAGATGTGTCGGTGTTTTTGTTCCGCTGCTTATTAATATATAATATATGAATATAATGTCTATGTTGTGAAGAATACAAAGACAACAGCAGCCAACCATGAACCAGTTTCTATGTAGCTGAACTCAGTGAGCTGCTGCATTTAACCTTCTGTACTGTAGTTGAGACGGACGGTGATGGTGCAACCCTACAAGCAGCTCTGGTGTCAGTTTACACTCAGTTTATTGCATACACCTGGCTAAAAGGAATAAATCCTACCTTCATGAAGGTTATATAGTGTTCAGAAACTGTTTTAGAGGTGTTGATTTCATTGATTTAAACGGGTTACAATCAAGTGTCAGAAGGGTTGGGGGGGACACAGTCCTTCACTCATCTACTCACAACCCCACTTGACACCTGAAGTGAATCCAAACACATTAACAACACTCCAGATCCAAGTATTTTCACAAACTTGTAAAAAAACAAACTTGTTGAAGCCTTCATCAATAAATCCAGACATGTTTGCAGGCTCGTGAACAGCCCCAGCATCAGTTATATCAGATCCTGTGTGTGGCTACGCGTCTCTTTCTCCAGAGTGAATTATGGACCAGCATGCAGGTGAAACCCACATAAAAAAGTCTGCTCTGCTCTCCCCCGGGGGGAAGAGGTTCAACTACTGTGCTCCACTGTGCATAACTAGAATTTTTGCAGCAACGCCGTATAGTCAGTATGATTTGTGGCGGGACAGAAACTGTATTAACCTACATTCTGTTTGTCATTTTACACTTTGTGTCATCTGGGTACCAGACTGGTGCAACTTTTAACTAGTAGTGCTGATGGAGGCTCTTCCTTAATGATGCATATCCCGAGTGAGAGACTACACAACCAATCCATCACAGAGGTCGAACTGCTCAGCTTCCAGGTGTGAATGTGGGCGACTGTGTGAACGTCAGGCACGACTGTACAGGTGAACTTGTCAGATTTCCCTGGACAAATCAAGTTCAAACTAGAAGGATTCTGCAGAGAGCAAAGCTCCACCAGCTCTGAACAATCCTCCAACTGGCAAAGCTGGAGCCTTAAAACTAAACCGTTTTATCGTTTGGGTTTAATATTCTGGTCGTCTGATCTTTTGCAGCTTGTTTATTACAAATTAATCATCGATGAAGCAGGGATGTGAAACTTGGTGCAGAGTTTGCGGTCAACTCTCGCGACATCGCAACCCGTCATTCACACATACCAAATGGGAAAAATATTAAAGAGACTGTTTGTAAGAATCAGAAATTGCTTGTTAACAGCGACACCTGTAGCCGTTAAGTCAACAAAAGTCAGCATCCTGTTGCTCGCGCTTGTGCTCGCTCTACATAGACATGAACGAGCATCGCTCAACACAGTGAGGAGACACACGTCAGCTAAAAGCACAATATCACTCTATATTTCAGCTGCTTGGCAGTAATGTTAGCTGACCAGACGAAGGTCTCTCCATGAATCAATGCTGATCCTAGTGTTGGCTTTTCCTGCCTCAGACTCCCGACCGCGGCCGGAGGGAACGGGGGAGACACCGGAGTTTTGGTCGGAGACGATAATGTTTCTCTCTGCGGAGCCCCGTCACTTCACAAGACACGGGAAACCTCTGTTGGTCTGGAGGAGCTGCAGCAGTTATTTCTGCACAAACGTCCACTGAACATTCACTAGATATTCTCAGAGCTACTAACTCTTCTGCAGTGTGGAGTGAGCGCAGGCACGTGAGAGTGGAGCAAAAGAGCGAGAACGAGTGCGGTGTGTGAGTGAAGACAAGCAGGCAGAGGAGCAGAGGAGCAGAGTACAGCAGAGACTCCGGTCCTGGAGTTACCAAAGCTACGGTCTCCCCCGCGTCCTCCGACCGCGGCCAACACTGCAAACTTTGCGGTTTTGGTGCTTCCGTGTAGTTTGTGTTGGAGTCTGAGTCTGAACAGCGTAGCCACACGCGAGCGCGCATGGGACACCGACCCGCAATGATTTATACGTGTAAGAAGTTACAAACAGTCCCTTTAATTACAGTGGAAACCGCTTACAGTGTTCACATCTGTCCAGGTAAAATTGATCACTATAAGCGTATGATTATCATAATCAAATTTTATTAATTTTCCTTTATTTCTCATACAGATTACCATGTAATTGACATTTGTCTATTTATTACATCAAAAGCCCGCTTGGGGTGAGGCTTTGCTGTTTTCGGGCAGCTCCGTTTCACTTTTCCGGGGCTCCTCGCTCCCCCGCTGGCTAAAAAAAAGGAGCTCTGGGCGCTGGCTGAATGAACTTAGTCGGATGACGGACACTACAATTTGAAAGTGAAAGTGAATGCTACGTACGGAGTCTCAGCTCGAAGTAGCAGGAGTCAGATTTCACACATATGGGACGAGAGTTGACAGACAAAACGATGGCGGAGGATATGGTGTGAAAGCGAAAAGCACCTATTTGGCAATAATTCAGATTTAAACCCAATGCTATAAGGGAACCATAATGAGGCGAACCAGGTGGACACACAGCCATCCAATGTTAATCGTTAATTTAACGTTAATCGGTAACACCGGTGTCAAAAGTTTATTAACCAGTGGGAACATTTCCTCACTGTGACATCCCTTATCTGGAGCCTCATGAAAATCTCAGCAGATCCTCATGCTGGGGGTGATCAGTCCACCAAATTACAACTAAATCAGTCTGCAGTGAAAACAGAACTCCCTCTATCTTAGAGGCAAAGGTATCAATGATGAAAATACGGCATGAGGAGAGTCATGACAAAAGTTACAGTGAAGTAAACTCTGTGGTCGGTGCTGGATCTTACCTGGTCGTGTGGTGTAAATGACCTTGTAGCTTTCAAACTGTCCTTTCGGCTCTTTCCACGTCACGTGCAGCTTGGTGGGACTCAGGACTTTGGCACGAAATCTCCGCGGCGATGAAACTGGACAGAGCAAAAAACTAAAATAAACAACTTCACACAATAACTGTCAGTTCTGTAAATATTTGAATGATGAATGAATGAATGAATAAAAGATCCCTGTCATGCACCGTCCATCCCACAAATACTTTTTTGTCTCATATCAGTGCGTATTAGTGGATTACATCCATAACAATGGATGGAGTTCAATTGTGTTCAGTCAGTGTTTTTTGTTTTAATTCCCAACCCTACATGATTAATAAGACACTAGAAGTTGTGTCAAACTGCCGCTATAAACAGATGTCGTGCTTCAAAGTGAATGTTTATCCTTAAAACAGCGACAAACAGCATCAGTGCTCAGGATGTTTTACAGATCTGCAGGTTTCACAGAATCTGCTCTCCTTCTGTTTTACCTCGGCGCGCTCGCTCATCCGCTAAGCGCCAAACACAACTGTGACTGACTTAAGTTAGATTGAACTCCCTCCAGAGTTATGGTGGCGTAGAGAGGCAGTCGCTCCATCTGTGTTTTTAAACAGATAGGAAAAGGAGAGAAAAATTAATAAATAAATAAATAAATAAGGAAAAAATTGTATCTCATCCAAGCGGGAGGATACACATCAGAGATTAGCTTGCACAGATGTCACATTAAAAAGCAAAGTCTCATTCTCCTCCTCATCCTCATCCTCTTCCTCATCTATTGACGAGCCTGTATTGTGCTCGTCTCGGTGGGGATACGACAGGTCTTCTTCTGTGTTCCACTTACCGGCGGCATCAAAGCGACGCCCCTGCCTCTCATCCTGATTAGTTGTTGGCCCTGTCAGCCGCCTAGAGGCCTACCCCCCACTTTCCTCCCTGTATCCTTCCCTCATATTCATTTTCTCAAGCTTACGCCCTCCGTCTCCTCATCTGTCCCTCCCGTCTCTCCCTTTCTGTATGATCCCTCCCTGCGCTGATCTCATTTTCTTTCCTTTCTGCGTCTCCGTGCTTTGAAATCGTCGTCGGGGGGTAAGAAGAGGATGAGAAAAAGGAGTGAATGTGACTTCCTTTTAACTGCAAGGAGAAAAAGAACAAAGGGCACCAAAGGGAAAGGCACTGGAATAGCATCTGTTTACTATTCCTCTCCTGTCCTCAGCAGGAGTGTTCAGATGTACAACACACAGTGACTACATCCACTGAGCTGCACAATATCCAAATTCACTTTGCAACGGCCTCGACCTGTGTATAAACCCTCTGAAAAGGCAACAACACTGCGTTAGTAGTGGAGTATGATCACATTCCACTAAACTCCTACACAGTATTGTTGTGTTTTCACATTAAGACGCAGGTTAAAACACTGGAGTAAAGCCATTGTAAAGCACTGCAATGCCAAAAACCACATTTCCATGGTCAACAACCACAACACCCCGTCATTTTCACACCGGCAGAGCCAAATCCCAGATAATAATCATGTATCTAGAAGCAACACATTCCCCAATCTAATTTAGTTAACTATGAAAAAAAAAAAAAAAAGAAAAGCCAAGGGGTGGAAAATAAAATATGAAACCCACAAACTCGTTCCTGTGTTTGTGTCCTCATTATGAGGTGAGCCATCTGCTGCCGCCGACTTCTTTAAATACCTACACTGTGATTGACGCCTGGTAGAGCTCTGATGCTCCGGCGCACAACAAACAAGAGGCTTAAAGGGATGGTTCACACAAAACAAAAAAATATTGACTTTTAGAAGTGAGTCTGTTTGGGACGAAATGCATTCATGTTGTCTCTCCACATGACACATTTACAGAGTTTTTTGTAATGCGTCACCCAAGGTAAGGAGACAGCTTTGTTGCAAACGACACAAATTTGAAGAGTTCTTTAGCTTTTCTGAACTGATTTATTCACTTCCCCGCAGCTTTCTCCACAATACAGGATTTAGTCAAGCTGATAAGACCCATCAACAAACACCTCTGCAGCGTTTTGTGATGAACCGCCTCTTTATGCATGTCATTATCTGCAGGAAACTACTCATGTAGGTATGCAAAGAAACTTGAGTTCAGCACAGGAAGGATAATCCTGATGTCAATGGAGAGAATGTGAAGCCGGCGCATTCAACAGCAGGCAAAAATATATGTATATGCAAACACACACATAAGTAATACAGTACCAATTATCTCACCAACCTGGGGATGAGAATGAGGGCTGCGTGGGATTTCGGCTCAGGGTTTAGCTCTCTGTCTCGGAAACAAAGGACACTCTCTCCTCTGGAGCGCAAATCCCAAATGATTGGAGAAGCAGATTTTTGCACCTCTCCGTTTGTAGTTGAAATGTGTTGATTGTGTGTGCAGCACATGTGTGAGTGCATCCACATGTGCATGAATTATGTATGTTTTTCCGCAACTGTGTTCTTGTATGTGCACATAAAAAAATCCATGCAGCTTTAGTGGGTTTTTTTTTTTTTCTCACGCCTCTTAATAAAACCTGCCGGTTCCTTTGCAGCACACACACACACACAAACACACACACACACACACATTCATTCACAGAAAGCCATGGATCTTCTCTGTGAAATTGTATTCTCACGCAGAGACAAGTACTGGATGCTGAGCAAACAGCCTGGTGAAGACAAAAGGCCTCGCCTGTAGAGATGAGAACTTAATTCTCATCTATTTTTCATGGAGAGTCTTGTGCAAACAGCAGAGCCAGCTGCTGCGGAGGGTTTGGAGAGGTGTCCGTCGCACCCAGCGGGAGTTGAGCAGCAAGTCAGACACACAAAGTTTTGAGTGGGTTTAAATCATGATCGTTTGCATCTGAGCAGCAGCAAACTGATAAATCTGTCTATCTGTCTGTCAGTTTGTCTTTTTAGTTAGTTAGCTAGTTAGGTGTAGATATTTAGCCCAACTTGTTGAATTAGCTAACTGCTGGGTATTCATTTTTTGTTTCCTCAACCTTAGTTTAGTGTGTTTATTTTCACACGAGAATGGGTGCAACCAACGCAGTCAATTACGCGAAATCCCCGAAATCTACAGAATGAACACAACACACTGACTGTCTCTCTCACTCGCTCTCTTCTTTACCGTCTCCTCCTGCTGGAGATAAATTTACGGAAAGCAGCCGATAGCGTTTTGGAGGTGTGCCGGCCCAAAAGAAAACAAGAACAATCCTGTTTGAGAAATACAGGAATCTCAGAGCAGCCCGGTGCGGTGTCGGTGCTGGAGCTGAGGAGAGAGCGGCCGGTGTTAGCAACTCCAAAACGTCCCAAAACTGCATTTCAAGCGGCGGACCTCGGCAACATGTCTATCCGTCCCACATTTGGTTTGCTGCACCCTAGTGCAGCAGCAGCCAGACGGCCGCCTCGCCAGGAGGAGACGGTAAAGAAGAGAGAGAGTCAATGTGTTGCGCTACTTCTTGTCTTTCTTTGTCGTCTGATAAACAATAAATTCATCTAAGCTGGTTTCATCTAAACTGGAAGTAAAACTGGCGGCTTTAAATTATTAGTGAGAGTAGAAGAATCCAGGGGATGTTGTTAGGTGAAGGGACGGTGCTGAGTCGAGTACAGAAAACGGTAAAACTTTCGTTAGTGAGTAGGAAGCTTTGTATGGAGCTATAAAGGGATGATGGAACTTAAAGTTACTTTTAATTTGCAAATGTTTTCTTTTATATAAGACTCCATGTTGTCACTGCCAGAGCAGACTCTCTTAAAGATACTACACAGAGCATTACAACATCAGCGAATCATCATCATCATCACATTCAGTTTCACAGGTCAGTGTATTTAAAACACTGCACACTGTGTGTTTCATTGTTTTACGCCACAGAGCAGATGCAGGCCGCTGTCCTTCCAGGCCAAACTAGAGCTTTCAGAGTTTCTGGTGATGGAAGATTGAAAAAGAGTAAAACAAAAAAAATCTAAAATGTTTTTCCTCTTCAAAAATTTTTGTAAATCCAATAATTTTTCCTCTTTCATACAGACAATTTCCACTTCTGTCCCCACAGCTTGTGATTACATTCTCTGAATGAAATCTACTGTACAAGATGTGACCTAGAAAACGTACCGCTGACATTTAACCACATTCCTTTTGCCTGTTTCCCCTTCAGGTACAGAAACCGGCTGCAGATACTTCTTCCATTATTTCTGCAGGCGAGTAAAACACGAGACAAAAGCCTCGACAAAGCCTGAGCTACGCCACTAAAATTTCACCTTTAACGGATTTCACGACAGGTGTTGGTTTAGAGAGTAGTGTAGGACATCAAGTAAGTACTTAATGAGAGGCCTGACTCACATTTCTATATAGCACGAGGAAACATGGTAAACAGAAAAGCAGATAGATAGATTACCATGAAGTCTATTCATCTGTCAGATTTCATGTTCCATTATATGTTGCTGAAAAACTTCTCATCTTATCTGACTCTTCTGAGATTACCACAGAGCCACAGAGCTGAGGAGTGTCTCAGTGGAAGCTCTCCAAGCCGGTCGTAACTCCTCAGCTCTCCCTGGGTCACTGGTGTAGCCGAGGCTAACACACTATGGCCTCTTCACTGAGGAATGCTGCGGTTGCTTTCCGTTTAGACTCTGAACAAAAACTAACAAGTGTCCTTATTGTGGCAGACTTAAGTGTCAGGCTGCACCTTTACTGGGCCAATTATGGCTGCAGACTGACTGGTAAACATTTCTTGGAGGGAAACATAGAACTGAAACGATCGGCAAATTCATTTATTGTTCAATCTACAGAAAAAAAAACTATTTTATAGTTAATTAATTGTCATTTTTTTAAGTAAAAATTCCAAATGTTTGCTGGTATCATCTTCTCAATTGTGAGGATTTGTTGCTTTTCTTTGTCTTAAGTGATAATAAATATATTTAGGTTTTGGAGTGTTGGTTGGACAAAACAAGCAAAGACATCACCTTGGGTTAAATTCTGCAGTTTTCACAATACAGGGCCTGATTTTAATGCTATCAGAGAACCAAGATTTTGCAATATTACACAAGTATGCAAGGATACCAATTAAAAACAAACTGACTAACGGATAATAGCATGTAGTAATATGTAGTGCCTGGTGAAGGGTGGGTCTGCACTAGGGCTGCAACTAATGACTACTTTGATAATCGATTAATCTGTTGATTATACTTTGATTAATCGATTATTAATCGGATGAACAGCAAAAAGCAACATTTTATTATTTCCTGGGCTTTATTAAAAAAACAGAGAAAACAGACGGAAGGTATTTCTGTCTGTTACGTTTGTTTTTAACTTGTAATCGTGCGTCTGCACATTTCTCCACTGTATAGTTAGTCTCTGCTTCCACTATTTTTGAAAGGAGACAACATAATTTCCTGTTATTTATCACGTGAGCTACACAAGGCGCGGCATTGGCTGGCTTACTGCCCCCACCACCGCCAGGAGAAGTTGCCACAACGCATGCCTTGCATCATGACATAGACCCAACTAGTTGATGATGAAAATTGATGCCATCTATTTTTATAAGCAATTTATCGATTAGTTGTTAAATGGTAAATGGACTTGCATTTATACAGCACTTGTCTTCCGACCACTCAAAGCGCTTTACACTACATGTCAGCATTCACCCACTCACACACTGATGGCAGAGGCTGCTAAGGTGCCAACTTTGCCCATCAGGATCTAATCTAAATACTCATTCACACACCGATGGCTATACCTTTGGGAGCAATTTGGGGTTAAGTGTCCTGCTCAAGGACACATCGACATGTGACCCGGAGCAGCCGGGGATCGAACCACCGACCTTCCGATTGGTGGACGACCTCTACCCTCTGAGCCACAGCCGCCCTTAGACATTGCAAGTACAGCGACAGAGTTGTGCCCTGCTGTCAGCAAATCAAAATACAGAACACCGATGTCACTGGGCAGCAGACACATAGTAATCCCTAACTGTCTGAAAGCATGTTGACTACGGCTGCCCCCTCTTATATTTGATTATTTAACTAATCTGTCGTTTTGGTCTTAGTCCACTAAGATTCCTTTAGTCCATTAGTCATTTTTTATGCTTTTTTTCATGATGAACGACTTATTTCCAAGAAACTTATGAGCACATCTCTGGTAAACACCAGATTCAAGTGTGTGTGATTATTTTTACAGATCTGTCTATTGAATCAACCAATCGAGTGTAAAGTTGACTAAGAATTTCAATGGTCGAGGACAGACCTGATGTTGACCTTTCAAACCCCTAATCTGGTATTATGGTATTGGCAGTAGTGTCAGCCCATCGCCTGACTTTATGGTTATGGCACTATGTCAGCAGGCTCCGGCTCACCACCGCAGCACTTTTGCAGGTTTAGCCTTGTTTCAAGTTCAACCTTTGAAAGCTGGCGGATGCTAAATGTGTTTGGGTGCAGCAGTACCTAACTGTGCTCAAAGCAAAACATCAATCTTTTACAGTGTTCCTGTTTTTCCACATTCTCATACAAGATGCGACAACCAACACATTAAGATTTGAAAACAGATATAAAACCTCATCTTAGATCCATAATCAGGTCTTCTATAATCAGAGGAAAACGCACTCAGCACCGCTAATTTAATGAATATGAATATCAACCATCATTTGCATTTCCAGAGAAGAGGTCTACTTGATAAAAAGGTTGTTAATGATGATAATGGTGTTAATGAGACTCGTCTCTCTCTGTTAATGAGGTAATGAGTGAGGTTATGTGTTAATTACTGAATAAGATAACTGGGGTGAGAGACGATGTGAGCACATGAATTGACCACAGAAACAAAAGGAGAAAAAATAAGTACATGAAGAGTAAAACACACAAACACTGTGAAGTTAACAGATGTACAAGACTAAAAGAGACGTTTATCAAAAACTGCTTCACGTAAAGTTAGAAATTTAACGCACACGCGAAGCGCAAATGTTTTTTGATTTAAAAAAATAAGACGTGGAGGTTTCAACCTTAGTCACACAGTCATTAGCATGCCCTTTGAACACTTCCCCAAATAAATAAATAAATAAGTTAAACACATGTGCGGATTAATTACAGAGGTGACAGACTGTGTCGCAGCGAACCAGTTTGTCTAGCAGACAGTAAAACACGTTTTCTCATTATGATTTTGGCATCAAGGCTTTTCCCTTTGAGACAGACACACGAGGGTAAATGCACATTAAAAGGATAATTTAAATAAAAAAACAAACACTTAAAAGTCAATGTCATTGGAGCAAAGCTGCACATCAAAATTGCCACATTGTGAAGTTCAGAATTGAACCTGCTGAATGAAACAGTGAGTGCAAATGATGATACCTGCATTTCCACAACAACAGGGCCACACTGAGGTTTACCGTGTCAGCTGTGAGCTTACGATCTTTATCATAATGCTGAAAGCAGTTAACTGGCCCTTAATCCTAACCCTGTTTGACAGCAAAAAGGTGAACCTAGGTAACCTAGGAAACCCTACTAAGCACCACGATGGGAACCCCTAGGAAACCCTGCTAAGCACCCTGATGGGAAACCCTAGGAAACCCTACTAAGCATCCTGATGGGAAACCCTAGGAAACCCTACTAAGCACCATGATGGGAAACCCTAGGAAACCCTACTAAGCACCATGATGGGAAACCCTAGGAAACCCTATTTAGTACCATGATGGGAAACCCTAGGAAACCCTACTAAGCACCACGATGGGAACCCCTAGGAAACCCTGCTAAGCACCCTGATGGGAAACCCTAGGAAACCCTACTAAGCACCATGATGGGAAACCCTAGGAAACCCTACTAAGCACCATGATGGGAAACCCTAGGAAACCCTATTTAGTACCATGATGGGAAACCCTAGGAAACCCTACTAAGCACCACGATGGGAACCCCTAGGAAACTCTGCTAAGCACCCTGATGGGAAACCCTAGGAAACCCTGCTAAGCACCATGATGGGAAACCCTAGGAAACCCTACTAAGCACCATGATGGGAAACCCTAGGAAACCCTATTTAGTACCATGATGGGAAACCCTAGGAAACCCTACTAAGCACCAAGATGGGAAACCCTAGGAAACCCTGTTTGGCTCTGTGGTAGAAAGTCGTGTTTGGCCTCAAAGTTGAAGGCCCTAGGTTGCCGTTGTCAACCAGGACAGAAATCTTAAAGATCGCCACTTTAAAGAACAAGGTAAGTGCTCTACAATACATAACTGAGCATCATCTTGTCCTGTAAAATGTCCGGGATAATCCTAAATTTTCCTCACTGTGACATCCCTAGAAACAACCACTAAAATCTGAGCTTCAATGATGAAACTGTTGGCCATGTTTGGCACTGTGAGAGTTCCTGATATTCCCATTTGGCACCAATATAGAAAGCCTTTCATATCCCTATAATAAAATCAAACTTGGACGGTATCAGGTAGTCCAGTTTCTCGCTCTATGTGGTGCCACTGTGGAAAGTCCTAACAGCTTGCCCTGTTGGATACCATTAGGAAACACCACTGTTGGCCCTATTGGCCCTAAAAAGCCCAGCTCGGCCATGTTCGGTCCTGTGTAGCTATGTGGTAAACCCCCTTTGGGCCTTGTTGACCCGGTCGGCCCCTGAGTGGAAAGCAGGCTAGCGGAGGTACTTACCTTGACCCCGCGCTGGCTGAGGAAACAGAGAGACGAGAACGAAGCCCAGCAGGCAGAAGCTCAGTCTGACTGAGAACTGCATCCTGGAAGCAGCAGACAGGAGGGCAAGACACACCTGAAGAAAAGGGAGGAAGAACAAAATAAGAAAGAGGGGAGGTAGGGAGAGGGAAGAGACAGGTGAGGAAGGAGAAAAATAGAGAATGTTAGAGAGGAGGGTAGAGGACAGGAGGAACAGAGGAAGGAGGTGAAAGGACAAAGCAAGGAGATGAGGAGGAGATTTGAAGGAAAGGAAATATGTGAGGGAGGTTGAAAGAGAAAAGGAGAAGAGGACAGAGAGAGGGAAGAGTAGCAAGGGCAGGAGGAAAGGGTAGTGTGAGAGAGAGGAGCAGGAAGGAAAAGGAGGAAAAGGAGATGATTGAAACAGTGTGAAAGAGGACTTAAATTATCTATATGGCACTTTGTAAGTATGATATCCTAGAAGATTATGTTGCAATATTAAGTGCATCAAATTGAATCAATTCTGCTCCTGTTAGTGCAGTTACAGACAAACCTAAAATGATATATAAAGATACATGTATATATATACATATATATATGTATATATATACATATATATAAGCATGCAATTTCATTAATTGTGCAGGTATGGATTTGTAAAAATTAGGGCTGTCAAAGTTAACGTGATAATAACGCGTTAACGTAACTTTGTTTTAACGGCACTAATTTCTTTAACGCATTAACGCAACTTGCGATGTTTAGGTTGTAGCAGCTCAGTTTTAAAGCTAGAGTGAAGATACTGGCATCATATGAAACCAGAAAACCTGATGAATCCATTGATACCAACCATGGCTTACTAGCTTGCCATGAATGAGGCTAAATAACGCTCCAAACTTACGCTAAATTTTGTCGAGGAAAAACTGGCATGTCCATTTTCAAAGGAGTCCCTTGACCTCTGACCTCCAGATATGTGAATGTAAATGGGTTCTATGGGTACCCACGAGTCTCCCCTTTACAGACACGCCCACTTTATGATAATCACATGCAGTTTGGGGCAAGTCATAGTCAAGTCAGCACACTGGCACACTGACAGCTGTTGTTGCCTGTTGGTCTGCAGTTTGCCATGTTATGATGTTGAGCATATTTCTTATGCTAGATGCAGTACCTGTGAGGGTTTCTGGACAATATTTGTCATTGTTTTGTGTTGTTAATTGTTTTCCAATAATAAGTATATACATACATAAAGCAGCATATTTGCCCACTCCCATGTTGACAAATACTTGACAAATCTCCCTTTAAGGTACATTTTGAACGGATAAAAAATGTGCGATTGACAGCCCTAAAAGAGGCTTGTGATTTAATTAAGTGTGCAGGTATGGATTTGTAAAAATATTTAAAAAATGAATGAATGGAGATATGAATAACAGACATTAATCTCTAGTAGGAAAGCCACCCCTTGATAATGTACAGACTTGTTCACTTACATCATAGATTATATGATCTGCCCCTCCCATCAAATCTCTCTAAATGATCCCTCGGATTCAATTAATGTCTCTTTAAGTCCTCCCCTTGTTTGCAGAATTATTTCTCGCCATGCTTGTATGTTAACAAACAATTTGTGAATGAAGTTAAAGCTTATAAAGTACTGACTGCAGGCACATCAGCAAGTAAGTAAAAATATATCACTGTCACTTACTGTACACATGCAAAGCTGCATCAGACAAAGCACATTTACTCCCTGCAGAAGACTGAAGGTAACACAGCTGTAACCATATAAATGCCCTGTTTTCACCTATGACATGGGATACTAATAAAAAAACAGAATATGTGATTTTAATAACTGGATCTAATGCATCTCAATTAAGACACATTAGTTGTGAAGGATTTTAAAATAATACCTTTTGTTTCCAACTAGTGCTGCAGCCAACTTTTTTAATTTCAGGCAATTTCCAAATAATTTATTGATATGACTGACAGTTACAACTTGGCATTTTCACCAGTCAGTGTTGAGACAAGCTCTGCTTGTGGTAATAAAAACAGAGTTAGGATTATGGGTCTGCTGAGAGCAGCCCTGCCTAGATGTACCTTTAGAAAAATCACAACAATAACCATGGAATACTCCCTCAGGTGACTCACTGAGTGACTGTAGTGAGTTTATGATGATATTAAAAACACACCTGGCTATTTCATGTCTAATTCCTATAATAAACTTGTAGAGTATCTGCTTCCATGTAATTTAGAGACTCATGGTTTTACTGTTACAAGCCTCTAACCTGTATTATGGCATCACTAAATAGGTTTTATGTCTTTGCATGTATTTGCATCTAAAAAAAATTGAATTGAATTGAATTGAATCTACCGGATCAATCACTACTATAAAAATACATTAGGTTGTTGCACACTCACATAACGCACCTACTCGAGACAAATCATACAAGATATCATCATAAACCACTTTTAGTTTAAATAAAAGCAGCAGAAGTTTCCCTTAATTGAAACGAGCACAGGTGAGTCTGCAGGTTTGCATCAGCAGCTGCGTGAGGTGAAGAGATAAAGGGTCTAAAAGCATCTAAAACGCATGTTGTTACAGATGTGTGTGCAGATGTGTGCAGATGTGTGAATAAAGAGCAGTGGTACCTTCTCAGATCATATGTTTCCTGGCTCCAGCAGCTCTCCTCCAGACAGAGAAGCTCACTAGTCCCCCAAAGCGACTCTGATCCTCTGATCCAGACTGTTCACCAACTCTCCGCTCCGTTTCTACCGGGAGACAAGTTACACCGGAGGAAGCACATCACTACCGGTCCGAACCTTCACAATAAAACACCTGCTGAAGATCCACATTGTAGTAAAATACGAAGAGAGTTAATTTCAAGTATATCAAATATCAAGTTTATGATATCAATATTTCTCAAATATGTGTTTTTATTTATAAGATACTTTCTGGTGAAGGGAATATTCCTGAGCAGTTCAAGACCTATTTTAAAACAAATTCTCAGGTCCATTCTTACTCAACCCGTCAATCTCTAGATCTTCATCCTCCTAACTTCCTCAATAGTAGAGGTCAATTTTCGATAAGATTTAGGGGAACCAAATTATGGAGTGTTATTCACATCTATCAAAAACCTGTTCATCTGTCAAATGTTTCAAAAGTCCCATAAAGGGTCATTTAATTGCTGTTTTATAATTGCTTTTCCCCATGTTGTCCATGTATCCGTTTTTGTGTTTTTTATTTATTTTCCCACTCACAATGTTGTTTGGTTAAGATTAAATCAATATCCTCTTCACAAACACTAACCACACACTTCCACGCAACACACACTTGTCTTTTTTGATATATTTACTGTATTGTTATTGTTGTTATTATATATATCTTGTCCTAATTGTTTTGTTATCACTCTTATGTAGTCATATTATTTCTTTATATTAATCTTGTCTCTAGGTGGAGGCTTCAGATAACCCCAGTAGTTTTTTTGCCTCTTCCTCCACTGTATTTTAATACTTTATTTATTTATTTGTTATGTTGTATAGTCTAAAATTGTGCAAAATAAATAGAACGGAACCCGCAAATTCTCGCGAGACTTGCTGCCTGATGACCCATCAAGATACATGCCTAACCTTAAAACATCTCGCGAGAGTTTCCCCCAGTTTGCTGGTTCCCTTCTAGACACGACCCGCGTTGGTTTGAACCAACGGGTTTAACTCAAGTTTTAACCGTTTTAGCTCCTCCCACTGCGGATTCACTTAACCAATCAGATCGCGACATGTTGATGATGTCATTTGTTTACATTTCTCAATTGAAGTCTGTATTCATAATCATAACTCTTTATTTTCTGAGATATTATTTCAATTTAATGAAAAAGGTAAGACCTGCCCGTTAAGTAAGGGGTGAAATGCTAAAGGAAAATAATGCAGAAACAGATAAATAAATTAACGCTTAAACACATAAATATATACATACATTTAAAACATAAAACAAATAAATAAATGCAAAAACAAATACTTAAATAAAAATAAATGCAAAATTAAATTTAGACATTCGTAAAAATAAATAGTAAATAAAAATGGAAATTAAATATAAGAATAAATAAATAAGGGAATTAATACAAAGGTAAATCAATTTAAAAAAAACTAATTAAAACAGAAATGTATTTCACATTTTATCAAATAATTAATGACTACATTTATTTTAAATATTATTTTTGCTACTTTTAATGGCATTTTTATTTATTTATTTATTTATAGAAATATTTTATAGCTTACAAGTCACCAACCAAACAAACTGGGTTTAACATGCAGTATATAAATAATTTTATTTTGAAGACAGACTTGTCTTACTTCCTGTGTCTCTCCAGCTGTCTCTGTCCAGCTTCACGCTGCTGATGTCTCAGTTGAGACTTGCAGGGGACTGACGGGTGTTTCCCGCTTCATTCACCATCCACCCTGCAGCTATTCATTCCTTCTAGCTCGTTTAATGCGAGGCGAGGCTGCAGAAAATATGTGTTTGAGTGCAAAATGTGTAGTACTATTATTGTGACCTCTGGCTATATCTGCTGCATGACTCCTCAGGGCTGCTTTTAATACGCTTCCTCACTTCTGGGTAGATGGCTCGTTGTAAAAACTGAGTCAGGATCAAGGAAGAATGGAAACTAACATAATTATTGTTAGAAAAATGACAGTTTTCCTTCAAGTTCATAGATGGGTTACACAAGGCCAAGATGGTTCTAATATAATATAAAAGTCTAGGTATACTTGGCTTATACAGACAAGTCGACAGAAAAGTCTAAGTATACTTGGCTTATACTGACAAGTATACAGAAAAGTCTAAGTATACTTGGCTTATACGTATAGTGTAATATAGTGTATAGTGTAATATACGTAAGTATAAGCCAAGTACCTGTACAAAATACAACTTAGATGTAAACTAGTTTTGCTCTCAAAGTTTACTATTCTTATACTTAATAAGTATATTTTTATAAACTAAAAAGGGAATGAATTTAGTACCAAGAAGTATTAAAGTAGCACACTCACAAGTACACTACTAGTGCATTGATTTTAGTACATACTACATACTTGGTAAATTTACTTTACTTAAGTTTACTTCATAAAATAAACTTGAAATATACTACTTTATCATAAGCGGAACACAAACAAAGCAATGCTTTCACCATAATTTGCCTTTCATTATAATGTGTTTGTTTAATCATATAACCTTGAAATCCTTTTAAAGTGACACAGTATCGTGCACCACAGAGCTGGATGTGCAG
Organism: Sebastes fasciatus; assembly: GCF_043250625.1. Classification (NCBI taxonomy): domain Eukaryota; kingdom Metazoa; phylum Chordata; class Actinopteri; order Perciformes; family Sebastidae; genus Sebastes; species Sebastes fasciatus. The sequence goes on from NC_133811.1 coordinate 29,229,837, forward strand.
GTGTCTTTATCTCAGCGATAGCAGCTCAGAGCCTTGAATGAATAATGGGCTTCTGTCTGCTGACGGTGAGGCGCTCACTTTGTCTTTCACCTCACTCATTACGGCTCTTGTTTGCTGACCATGTAGCCTTTAACCTGGAGAGTAGAACTGGAGGTCTCTGAAGTCTCTCGGTTTATCATAACCATGAATATTTAACAGGAGAATTTGGTGCTTTCCCTTCAGACTCCGGCTCCAAAAAAACGGCAGCTTGAATAAACAGTTTGTCATCCTGAGTTTTCTTCAACAGGAGTTCAATCTGTTTGTTTTTACAGAGTAGTGCACCTCTGACGTGAAGATGACACTGAATATCTCAATCATTATGCGTGATACTATAACTAATTTTAGAATGATAATATAGATGACACCTATAGGATTCTTACAGGATCAGGTCTAGAGAGTTTTCTCCCCTTAAATCCTCCCGTTTGTTGCATTAAAAGTTGGTGCATTGGATCATATAAAAGAGTGCTGCATGCGCCATAATAACTATTGAAGGTAAGCCGGGTTATCCTGCCAAAAGGAGACTCCGCTCCACTGAATTCAGTTAAATTCATGGCACTTCATAAAGTCAGACAGGCCCCTCCAACTTTTTATTACATTTTGCAGGTTTATGCTGCTGTTTATAACACTACAACCTATATGTTCGATCAAGTATTGGCTGGTCATGAGGTACATTTAAAACAACCAAAAAAAGTCTTACGTTGCCTTCAAGTGGTCCTCATAAAGCACTTAATTGAATTATTGACAGTTTGTTTATTAACTCAGAATTGAGTTTCCTCTGGACAACATTAGAGTCAAAACAGAGCCCATGCAGCTTATGCTATAAATGTTCATAATTGGATATTTACACAAACAGTAAGTAGGTGTATTCCTTTGTTTTACCAGCAGGAGGCAGTACAAGAAAAGTGTCTGCAGCTCGTCAGCTTCACAGGAACACACCGGACTTGACTTATTGATAGCAACAGAACAAGAAGCAATCAGTGTGTGATTTTAGCTCTGCAAAGAGAGAACAAACTGTCCATAGTTTATCAAATCGCACATTATTTATCTGTCCAAAATGTACCTTAAAGGGAGATTTGTCAAGTATTTAATACTCTTATCAACATGGGAGTGGACAAATATGCTGCTTTATGCAAATGTATGTATATATTTATAATTGGAAATCAATTAACAACACAAAACACTGACAGATATTGTCCAGAAACCCTCACAGGTACTGCATTTAGCATAAAAAACATGCTCAACATCATAACATGTCAAACTGCAGCCCAACAGACAACAACAGCTGTCAGTGTGTCAGTGTGCTGACTTGACTATGACTTGCCCCAAACTGCATGTGATTATCATAAAGTGGGCATGTCTGTAAAGGGGAGACTCGTGGGTACCCAGAGAACCCATTTACATTCACACATCTGGAGGTCAGAGGTCAAGGGACCCCTTTGAAATTGGCCATGACAGTTTTTCCTCAACCAAAATTTATCGCAAATTTTGAGCGTTATTTAACCTCACACATCACAGCATCACCCGTCCTGACTACTGAAGAATGGAGTCACAAGTCAGATCTATTTTGGATAAAGAATAATCACAGTCTTCAGTTGCACCTGATTTGCATGATGATTCATGTCTCAGGTCAGTCAAGGCTTAAAACACCCTCCGTTAACCTTCCCCCGTCCTTTCATTAGCATTTTCTCTTCATTATGACAGTGAATTTAATAAGTGAAAATCAATAATAGATCAAAGCTTTGACCTTCCCAGAAACCATCGGAAGAATCCTGATGGTTTCCATTGGATTAACAACAGTGGGCCCATTGTATACTGGTGAGTGTTTGGACTTCCATTATGAGCTGTGTTTGTTTCTACTGGTCTGCAACACCTTGTAATGGTTTCCATTTCAAGCTCTTTCTCGTTGGTTTTCTAATGGTTTTCATTATAAGGTACGATTGTGGTGGTTGTTTCATGGTTTCTAATGGTTTCCATTACATGTTGCAGTGCATATCTAATGGATCCAAATGTATTTGTGGTGGCCTCTAATATATACCATTACAGTGTGTAAAGATTTTTGATGGTAGCTTATGGTTTCCATCACAGCCTATAAGGATTTGTACGGATTTATGGTGGTTTCTTTTGCATTCTCTAATGTTTCTACTGTTTGGTGATGGTGTGTAATGGTTTCCAGTTGGTTTCCAGTTGGTTTACTTGCTATATTTACTCCACAGCTGTCTTCTCAGGTCTCTTTAAAGTCCTAAAATAGACATTATTTCACATAATGCTAATGCTAAAAATCAATCCGTTACGGCACGTGATGTTGCTGGGAGATCTGCTGCATAGCAAGCAAATCCTCAGTGCATCGCTGCACAGCGTGATGTTGAGCTTTCCCACAGTTAGTCTTCTTCTCTGTTTTTGTTGAATGTGTCTCTACAAGCTCGGAGTTAAATCCAATCACCTGGAATTCTCTCAAATCCCCTGGAATCTTCAGGAATGCCAGCCTGTCCTACCTTTCACTGAGACCAGACAGGAGACAAAGTGTGAGCTGGGATTGATGAGGCGCGATCAGCAATTTTCAGTGACGACAAGCTAAACTGAGTGGAAGAATTATTTACCTTGCACTAAAGCTGGATTATCACAATATCACGAGATCGCACCGAGAATCGCAGGATCACAAGATCACATGATAATCCATCTTGTCAGGCTTCAAGTAATGCGTTTTTGTCCGAAACCACACTGGTTTGGACCAATCAGCGTCCTGTGAGGAGCTACTAACAGCTAGGGGCGTGGCTTAGGTGTGTGTGACGCAACACAGAGAGGCCACTGTTCGTTCAAACATACAATAGCGGCTCCTGAAGATGTTAACGTAGATGCTGCAAAAGCATCAGTTACATCAGAACTGGAAAGTATTTCTTCGTTGAAAGAAGAGCAAAGAACGACACTGAAGGCTTTTCTCAATGGAAAAGATGTTGTCGCTCTTCTCCCGACTGGCTTCGGCAAGAGTTTGGTTAACAGATGGTTAATTTGCCAGGTATTTTTTGAAAGTGCCAAACCATCTGGTGCGTCAGTTAAACCATAGACTGTATATAAAGATGGACGACATGACAGCTCCCCAAAAGTGAAGCCAAAAACATCTGGATCGCCCCCTGGTGGCTGGCTGCAGTATAGCTCATAAAGCCCGCCCCCCTCCATGTTAGTGGCTGGGACATGGGCCAAACTAAAAAGTCAAAGTACACATCAAATACATTTCTCCCAAATATGGTTTCAGTCATTTTAGCTAGTTCTTATCACGCTGATGTTTGTTCAAGTGTTAATTAGTTATTTGATGCTATAAAGAGGGGGTGAGACGTCATGATTGACAGCTGTGAGTCTCACTTGCTGACAAGCTGCGGCCGTGCTCGGCTCGCAAATCGTTCGGGCGGGTGACCTCCACCGCCCGATCACTACTGCGCAGACTCCGGCTCCAAATGACATCAAAATCTCACGATGGCAGCTCCCGTATCCGGGATATTTTGGCTTCACTTCTGCACAGTGGGAGGAATTTGAGATGCGTTGTCCATCTTTACAGATTACTAGAGTTTAAAGTATTGGTGCCTTCAAATGAAACTCGTGAGCTCTTGTTTACAACACGGGAAGTCGTGTACATGATATGCTCGGCATTCAAGTGGTTAAGTCGTGAGAACATCGTTGCTAAGCAACCGCAATATTAACGTTACTGTCGGCGTCTAGAAGCCAGAGAGGCTAACAAGTTAGCAAGCTAGCAAGCGTGATGCAGTAAATGCAAAGACATAATGACAGAGCAGAAAGATGAGGCTGTCGGGAATATCAACGTTTTCCTCAGACATATTATAAAATTACAAAGAAAAACAAAATACGACTAAAATTACAATTATTATTATGCACCGCAAAAAATGATTTCCATGGCCTCCGCCATTTCTGACAACGACAACAAACATGTCACAACTCGTGAACATGGTAAACACGACCCCATTTGAAGGCACCATATTAACCTGAATGTGAAACAGCACCTACTGTACTCTCCTCCACTTTGACCTACTGGAACCTCGCATCCTTCAGCTCCAGCGGTTTACGTTCTTGAACTCTACAGAATGACCTCTTGACTCTGTGAACTTTGACCTTTTTTTATAGACTGGCTCATAAAAACCATCAATCACTGGGAGGATGACTGTAATTATAGTGGTCTTCTTTCTTTCTGTGTTTTTGGGGAAGTATTTCAAGTTCAAAGGTGCAGCACAACTGACCCGAAGATTTACACTCGTTTCACAACATGATATAATAATAATATTTGAACAAAACAGTCATCCCGTCATGTCAGCGTTGTGTTTTCAGCTTGTTTCTGCTGCACCCAAGTGGCCAAAAATCAGTTAATGCAGGTTGAAAGCACCTCGGCATGCAGAGGGATCTGACCCAGGAACAGCAACACATACTGCACCAAGTTTCACCACGATTGCTTCATTTTTTTTCCTGCAAACTAAAACTCAATTCATCAGAATAATATCCATCATTTATTAATGGTAAATGGATTGTTACTTTAAATGTGGTTAATAGTTATTTTACTGTTAACAAACAGTATAATACAGTATAAAATATTAAATTATAATTAATAATGTTGACTAATTATCAGTAATGTTATAATTTGTTATTTTTAACAGTTTATTGTAGCACATGTTATAACTTTTTTATACTAAAAGTATTTAAGATATAAGATAAGATATTCATTTATTAGTCCCACAGTGGGGACATTTGCAAATGTGTTAATAATTATGAATTAATTTGTAAACCTTTAAAAAATTATTTGTAAAACATCTATAAACATTACATAGATAGAAAGACCAGATATTTTTAATGGTTAATAATTGGTTTGTAAACAATCTATAAACACTATTTGGTGAACTGATAATTATAATACATTGTTAAATGGTTAATAAATACTTTGTAAAGCATCTATAAACATTTAGATAAATAGTTAACACTTTGTCAATGGTAATAACTAGTTTCTGGTCTATCTATCTATCTATCTATGTAATTTGTATAGATGTTCTGCAAACAATTTGCTAAAGGTTTATAAATCATCTGGTAATTATTAACAAATACTTAATATAGTATATAAAATGTTATAATGTATGCAACAATAAACTGTCAATAAATAGTTTACTAATGTAATTATTATCATCTATTATCAGCTATGATATTATATATATTTTTTATAAACTAATTATTTCGTATTACACAAACTAATGATAAAATAACACAAATTATAACATTACTAATAATTAGTAAACATTAATTATCATGTCATTGTTTGTTAACAGTAAAATAACAATTTACTAAGTTTAATTAACTATCAATTTACCATTTATAAATGATGGTTATTATAAAATGTTACCGAATAATGCTTTAATAATGATGCTATAATTAAATCATATTTTCTAGACATAGGGCCTTTAAATTAAAATAAACTGTAGGAAGTGATTTTAAAAATAGATGGTTTACTGATAGACTAAGCACAGAACACAAAGATGTGAGTAGGCAGAGACAATGTGTGTGTCTTTATACACTCATGTGCTGCCACCACCTGGTAAAACTACAGACTGAACTGCCTCTTCTCATCAACCTGCAGCTGAAACATAACTGAGGTGTTTCACAACCTGAATGTGAGGCAGCTCCGACCTCCACCTCACCTGTAACCCTCCATACAGCCAGAGTTTAGGAGCAAAGAGACGAAACTCCGCCATTTAGGACTGAAAAGGCTTATTATATTTATAATATTTTATTGTTCAACACAGGCCATTCCGGTAGAATATGACAATAGAATGGAAATAATTTTGCTTTACTTTTTTACTGCACTTTTTAGGCGGACGTTTTACTGGCGTCTGGTAGTCGCTTTCAGTCCAAAACGTAGCTTTGCTGCTGTTGCAATGGAAAGAACAATTGACTTTCACTTCTTCTTACCAATATATTGTCTTTTATAAAGCTCCAGCAGTTTATAACTTTTAACACATGAACTCAAATAACTGCAGGAAATTCCTGAATCAATGAAGGAGAATGTCAATCGATACTTGATTTTTGTATTTTATTTGCATTTCACAGTGTAAAGTAGTTTCACAATCAAAATCTAACAAATTCAAACAATTACAGGTTAAGAAATAAAAGAGATTAAAAAGACGAGCAAGCAATTAAAAGCATAATACAGAAGAGTAATACTGATAAATATTGAAAGGCCTCCAGTAGGCTTATTGTCTGCTTGTAATTCTGTATTGCACAAGTGAGACCCATTTTTAATAAGGATATTTAGTTTTCTTAATAAAATCCTCTGTGCCTGGTATTTTAAAACAATATCCAACCATGATTCTACTAACGGCTTCTATTAAAACCATCATTAAAGATGCAAGAGGAGCCGAGAGACTCAGCGAGTCTCCACAATCACCCTGCAGGGGGCAAAACGCCGCCTGCTGAGAGATATTTCATCGAATCTGGAGTCGACTGCACACACACACAGTAAAAACAGATACAGTACAGAGGTATAAAAAGAGAGAGGAATAAAAGAAACTTTCGAGAGAGACTTCAAAACAAAGCACTTCAGTTTTAAGTCTGCTTCCTCACACAATCTTCACACTCCTCACTTCCTTTCTGGGAATCAGACGTCGCAAGGTAGTGGATGGAAAAGTAAACACAGCTGAGGGGCTACATGCAGGTAATGTGTTTGTGTGTGGAGGAGGCAGTGAGGTGGCACACGGGGTTAAAAGTCCAAACCGCCCCGGTGAAGGAAACACCAACTGTTGGAGCGATGTCAACAGCATGATCACATCCAGGGTCTGAGACAACACCATGCAGGTGTGTCTCTAGACACACTTATAAATCAACCTGGTCTCACGGGAAGGCGTATAAATACCACGACATTACACATGTCATGTACACATTTTAGCCTTTTTCCCGTGTCATTTGTACTCCACACAAACATACGCAGTTAGGTTTAGGCAAGAAAACTTATGCCGGGTACACACTACACAAGAATCAAGACGATTTTGTGCCTTCCCTTCCCGACGATCGTCAGCAAAGCCATGATTGTGTACCACGGTTTTGCACTCTGCAGCTCACGTTACTGCAGTCTTGGAAAGGTAGGAGTGAGCGGAGGGGTACTCAGTTGCAATCTGCAACCACACCACTAGATGGCACCAAATTCTACACACTGTACCTTTAAAAAAAAAAAAATAAGGAATATTTCCTGACTATTAACACACATGCAAAACACCTCTCTGATGTCCAACGTTTAGCTCGGCTGTAGCTCCAAATGCTCCACACGTTCTCGCAGTGCACAACTCCCAAACTATCTCGACGTGTATGAGATCCAGAACTCAACACTGTGTTGGGAAAACAGCCTGAAGCTACTTGCAAGTAATTGGTCTGCTGCACAGTATTACTACACAGTATTGACAGATTCTCCGCCCAGAGTCCTTCTCTGAGAGTCGTGTCTGACCCTAAGGACTGTTGATTCTTTACAACGCTATTCAACCTCTTTATTCAGAGGATGCCATTCAACTCAAGTGTTGATCTTAAAGTTTTATCTTCAGCCAACCAATCTGAACACAAACGCCCTCCGTCAGCTCAACAATAATTTAAAAACAGAACGTTTCCCATGTACTTCCTAACAAGGTTAGCCTGTTTCGTTACTGTGTTCTTGAAGAACAGAACCTCACACAGGAGGTCACACGTATTAGTAACTGTTTCATTCTGCACCATCCATCCATCAGTGTTTCTTCCATTGCTCAGGGGACAGTCTCCTCCATCACCTCCATCTCCACAGTTCTGGGTCCTGTTAGGATCAGGTGGCTGACAGCCCGGTAGTCCAGATCGAGAACATTGAGCCTGTTGATCGAAACCACAAACTGACAAACCTGCAAGTAAAGAAGAGAGAGAAGCAATAAGAGAAGACAAAATCACTGGTAGCAACCCAGTCGCCAGAAAAAATGTTGGCCTTGTACGTTTCTGAAAACCACGGAATACGTTGAATGTTGACGTTTCTGAATCAAAAAAATATATATGTTTCGTTTGTTTCATATCAGCCTCATATCACGCTTGCAAAAACGCACAATCACACGTTGTTAACGCTGTGAAACAATTGGTTAGGTTTAGGCAATAAAACTACTAGGTTAAGGTTAGAAAAAAGATCATAATTTGTGTTCAAATAATAACGTAACAATGCAACAACGTAACGTAATAACTGTAACTAATAACCACCCTTAGCGGACTTTCTTACGTAACAAGCGCAACAATGTTACGTAAAACAGCGTTACGTAAAACAGTGTTACGTAAAACAGCGTTACGTAAAACAGCGTTACGTGAAACAGCGTTACGTGAAACAAACGTTACGCGAAAACAACGTTACCCGAAAAACAACGTTACCCGAAAAACAACGTTACGCGAAAAACAGCGTTACTTGAAAAACAACGTTACGTGAAAAACAACTACATTTCCCATGATGCCTACCTTCATCCCAGCAGTATCAGCTGGACCGGAGCGCTCCACAGCCTGGATGTGACACGGCCTGCTTCCTCTCACCACAAACCCCCAACCCACGGCATCGCCCATGATCTGAAGGAAACACACAGAGAAGTCCATCAGACGTTAAACGGCAGCAGAAGAGTCCCGAAGAAACCTACTGGTTCCAGCGAGAAAATAGTTCGCAATAGTTATGAAATATACAAAAGAAAAAGACCTATGAACGTGAAGACTTTCTATAGAGCAGGTTGTTAAATAAGAGATTTATTTGGGCCATTAAAACTGTGTACGATGTTAAAATTTCATGTTCCTCCGGGAGAGTGTACTTCTCCTTTTTGTTCTTGAGAAGCGTTTACAATCCCTCTTCCCTTCTCAGCTTAATGAAAAAAGTTTTCCACCTTCTCTGTTAAATGTTAAAAAGAGGATGAATTGTCAACGTACTGTAAATCTTTTCTTGATGTAGGGTCCTCCTGGTCTTTGCAGCTCTTCTGTGCTCACCGGTCTCTTCAGGACTAAACATGAAACAAAAGTAAAAATGTAAAAAACATAAATAAAAAAAAAAATTTTGAACAATGGAAAGTCACAGTAGGAAGCAGAAAGTTATTCTTCCACTTTACCAATCACTGAAAACAACCTGCATGATGTTTTCAATGAGATTACAACCCAATGTACATTTCTGCAAACCATGGATAAATGTCAACGTTTCTGAACTAAAAAATATATTTCAAACTATGTGTTAGGTTTAGGCAGCAAAACTACTCGGTTAAGGATAGAAAAAATTTCATAAATAACGCTCCAAACGTAAGCTAAATTTTACAGACATGCCCACTTTATGATGCAGTATTATGCATGTAGTATAATTGTGTTATTTTGTCCTATGGTTTGTTTGAATATTTCTGCATACTGGGGTCCCTAAACAGTCTTGAATTATATAAATTGGGTATCACTGTAAAGCTGAGACTCCTGTGGATCCAATGAGCCCAACTGTATTCATGTGTGATGATGTTAGTCCCCATAGGAGCCATCTCATGGACCTCACTGTATAAAATGACCTGTGGTGACCTCTAGGATAATCACAGCCTCATGAAACGTTACAGCCACAAACTAGAGACCTAGAGCATTCAGAGGATGGATGGATCAAACTAGAGACCTAGAGCATTCAGAGGATGGATGGATCAAACTAGAGACCTAGAGCATTCAGAGGATGGATGGATCAGACTAGAGACCTAGAGCATTCAGAGGATGGATGGATCAAACTAGAGACCTAGAGCATTCAGAGGATGGATGGATCAAACTAGAGACCTAGAGCATTCAGAGGATGGATGGATCAAACTAGAGACCTAGAGCATTCAGAGGATGGATGGATCAGACTAGAGACCTAGAGCATTCAGAGGATGGATGGCTTTCCTAGCTAGATTGACAATAAGGGGGTTTCTGAGCAGTTGACACGACAGGCTCGCCATCCAATCGCCGAAAAATGCAATTCTCGCAGAAAATCTCAAAATGTCAAAAGTATTTGATCCCAAATCACAGCATGATTTTTTCAAGGTCTTGGTGTCTTAATGTGGTATTTTGTAGGGATTATTGATCATTTTTATCAATTCTCAAGAGGTAAAAAATTGGTTAAATTTAGCACCAAATCTGTGTAACAAATGGTATCAACCCAAAAATTGCTGCAACAACTTATGTGAAATAATAGAGCATGGGGATGACCATCATATAGTTATATCATAATGTCCTCTCACAATTTATTTTAATTAATTAATTAAGATTTCAGATTTATGACTAGAACAGCTTGACACACAGTTGCATCAATTTAATCTTCAGGTTCCAGCTTTCAGATGATGTACACCACTTCTATGTGACATCTACTGTTGACTTTTTATCTCCCCCTGAACAGCCTGTCTAAAAAAGAGGGCGGAATGGTGAGGAGCTAAACAACGTCTCCTAAACCGTCCACTGTCCAACGTGAGCCTCTGAGTTTTTGGCTTTTAAAAACCTACGTATCTTTGAAGAATCAAAGCCTTTTTGGTTTAATCAAAATGTGAACAAAAACATCACATTCAGTCTTTTCTTTACCTGATCTGGGGTTGTAGAGCACCGGGGAGGCAGAGGGGGTGGAGGACGAGGAGGAGTTGTTGGGTAGGTCGACTGCTCTCCTGCTGTATATGCTGCTGTCACTGCAGCTCCTCTGCCGGGCTCCTCTTTGACCTGCACATCCTCTTCCTGCAACCGCCTTCACCTCCTTAGCGGGATCCACTGATGGAGAGAGAGAAGATCGTTATCAGGTGGTGAGATCCCTCCGTGATTTTTTACTAATCAGAATCAAAACTGACCCAGTTTTGTGTTTAACTTCCTCAATTCATCCTCCAGCAATTGTGTTACTGTTCAAACATGCCTTGATACCAGCCAACGCTTCTTTAAATAGCAGAGATAAGAAAGACAAACAGGGGACGGGGGCTTGAACGATGGTGGACGATCAAGACGGCTGATGGTGGACGACTCATGGGTACCACTAGAACCCCTTTTCATTCACATATCTTGAGGTCAGAGGTCAAGGGACCCCTTTGCCTTTTTTTAAATTTTATTTTTAGTGGAAGTTTGGAGCGTAATTTAACCTCCTTGTTGTCCAAGCTAGTATGACATGGTTGGTACCGATGGATTCTTTAGGTCTTCTAGTTTCATATGATGCCAGTATCGTCACTCTAGCTTTAAAACTGAGCCCGCTACAACCTAAAAATCACAAGTTGCGTTAATGCGTTAAAGAAATTAGTGGTGTTAAAACAAATTTGCGGTCACGCGTTATAAACATTTTATTATAAAAATATTGCTTGGAGAACCATTTATTTTCTGCAGTGGACATGTCTGAGTCTTATCTCCACTCACACACATTTTTAATCGGGTCATTTTATGACAGGATGACACAGTAACTCAGGGAAGACGACCTCACACACCCAGATAATAAAATTATAGAAATGCGATAAAGTTAATTTGTTTACTGTTAGATGAATCATGTCCGATGTTTCATCACAACAATAACACTTCCTGTTCATTTTGTCTTTGACAAATCAGAATTTTCTTAAACCTATATTTCTTCTGACAAACATACAGTAACTTACATTTCAAGGGCATTAACCAAGAAATCCATGTCAAGATACAGACCCTTGACCGCAGCAAGTGACGTAGTACAACGAGCAACACGCAGAGCCGGTGACGTAGTATATCGAGTGACCGTTAATGAAAGTTATGTGGTATAATAACAAGTATAAAAGGGCGAAAAAGTCCCCTAAACCTAACAGAGTAGTTTTGTTGCGTATTTTTGTTTTGATTCAATTTACAACGTTAACCACGTGTTAAAAACTGTTTAAAACTGTGACTGTAATCGAAACGTAATTGAGAATGAATTTTAGTTATATGGGAACGTAATTTTGTCGGTGACAGATTTGGATCGACCACATTAACCTCTAAAGAGAGTTCTCAGTTAAAAACAAGACTTGTGTAACTACTGACGGCTAAAAACAGAACCCCAAAGTGTTGGAAAGATATAACAAAAAGTGTCTTTAAGCATCATGCAGTTTAGAGATATTTGTGTTTAATTCAAATCACATATTTCAATATTTGTTGAGGGCACACAGGCTTTGACCCCTGACCTCTGTACTACATTGTTTGTTTCTGGTGATGTGTCTGCACTGAAACATCAGCTGATAAATTTAAAGTGATGCAGTTCTTACCTGCTGTACGAGGTCCCATCTCTCTTCAGACGATTATCCAATCGCTCGGAGAAGAAAGCTGCTGAGATGAATCCAGAGGAGGAAGACCTTTAACTGCTCAAAGAGACAGATGGACAGTCAGTGAGAGAGACAGACCATCAGAGTTATCTGGCTTTAAATGTGTCTCTGCTCAGAGCCGACGACAGCTACCAATGTTTTCCTGATCAGCTGGTCAGTTAAATCTGTCTGTGTGTGTTAACAGGTCTGAAAGCGAAGGTAGTCATCCACTTAGGAAAAAAAAGTGTGTGTGTGAGCTAAATATTAAACCCTTGAACAAACAAAGTGACCCTCGGCAGGAAAGGAGGAGGAGACACATTTCAAGTAGAATTTTTCCTCTTTGTAATAGTAAAATGATATAAACAACACACAATTTATCTATCCATTTTCAACTAAATTTAAAACATGTTCAAAGTTCAAGTCCTGTAATCAACAATCTAAAATGTCTAGATTATTTCTTAATGAAATAATCAAATGTAGGGACGTAATGTTTAATGAAATTTTATAAGAGTGATTTGTCCTGCGTCACACAGAAAAATCTTTACTGTGTTAGTTTCTCAACTTCATCGCATTATAGCAAAAATAATATTAAAAAAACTATTTAATCTCTTGAATAAAACATTAAATACAGATTGTGGAAGGAGCGGGAGTAGAAAAAGATATAACTTGTAATATAAATACTTAAAAGGTATCCAGTAAAACATGAAAACTGCACACAATTGTACATAAAATAGAATCAAAATCAGGAGCCAATTACGAAAAAAATAGACCTAGTCTTTGTCTTAAATATAACTTTAAGTCAGACTTGCAAAGACACTTAAATTTACCTGTTGCATAAAGCTTCCCTATGAGTGACGAATGTAAGACTGACTTACTGTAGATATTAGCTAAAAGTAATGTATAAACAGTTGAAATAGTCAGCAAACTCTTACCCCAAAGTAACGGATAGGCAGTTGAAATAGTTAGTTATATGTTTGTGAAGGTTCTCAGTCATCCAAGGAAGGGTTGAATCAGCAGCAACTGGACTTGGTTCAGGCTCTTGAAGACGTTTCACTTCTCCTCCGAAAAGCTTCTTCAGGTCTGACTGAATGGTAGGGGAACCCAGGTATTTAACCTCTGTTGGGTCGTCAGCATGAAGATAGAAACTACTCAGGACAATGGTGCTCCTCTCGAGGTGTGACCACTGTAGTCAATGAGTGTTGGGTGTGGTCAAGTGTGAAAGGTTTAATCTCCTCTGTTGAGTGATGGCTTCTCTACTTTAGCATAGATGGCCTCTTTCAAACCATCTTTCCTCCCTTTCCAAAATATGCATGTTCTTGTCCTCAAAAGAGTGTCCCTTGTCCTTCAGGTGTAGATAGACTGCTGAGTCTAAACCTGAGGAGTTGGCCCGTCTGTCTGTGTTGAGCCATCCGTCTGTTTAGTTTAGTGGTTGTTTGGTTTCACTCCTCACTGCATTGGATTGCATACACCAGGTTACTTTGCTTGTGTTTGGGTGTGCGGTCTTTAGGGTGGACCAGTTTCTGTCTGAGGGTGTTGCTGAGCTCGAGAGACAGGGAAAGTGGTGTTTGTTAAAAATCTTCCTGAGTTTCTCAGACACGCCAGACACGTAGGGGATGACAATGTTGTTGCGTCTGTTCTCCTTTTCTTCATCACCCGTGGTACTCTGGTGTTCTTTCTGGATTGTGTGGCTGTTTTCACAAAGATCCAGTTTGGATATCCACAAGTTTTAAGTGCACTTTTCAGGTGTTTTCGCTCCTATTCTAAAAATGAATGAATGATTCTTGAGCCGTTGCACTTCTTGGTATGTTATCTGCCCGATGGTGTAGGGTTCTGATAACTCCAAGCTCGTGTTCCAGTGGATGGTGGGAGTCGGAGAGTAAGTATCGGTCTGTGCGTGTGTGGGTTTCCTGTAAACTATGTGGAGGCTCCTGTCTTCCTCAAAATGAACTTCACAGTCCAGGAAGGCCAAGCTTTTTGACGTCCTCCCGTGTGAACTTGATGTTGCTGTCCACAGAGTTAATATGTTCTGTGAACGCTTCTACTTCCTGCGTTTTGATGGTGACCCATGTGTCATCCACATATCTAAACCAGAATTCACACCAAGTATCAGCTGACTGTAACGACCCTTAACTACAGTGGTCACACCTATAGGAGCACCATTGTCCTGAGTGGTTTCTATTATCCTGCTAACGACCCCATGGAGATTAAATCACCTACCATTCAGCCGGAACTGAAGAACCTAAATCAAGTCCAGTTGCTGCTGATTTAACCCTTACTTGGAAATAGTTAGCTACAAGTCTAACCTGACAATCTAAGACCGGTCTAAGGCCAAGACTAGTCTTAAACAAAGATTATGCAACTGGCTTCTGGTCTGTAGAAATCTGGCTGGTTTGAGATGAAGATTATTTCCAAAGATTAATTTATTTCAGGAGTTCTTGTCTATTCCCCTGTTATATATTATATATATAGGCCTGAAGGGCAGGCAGTCTTGCAAAATCCTTCCCTCAGCTTCAGCAAGCCAACCAGCCATTCTGTATGTTTGAGGATGTGTGGTTTCTACTTTTAATATCTCAACCAGAACAGACTGTTCCTGAGAAAGCTGAATAATATCAATAATATCTGTGTTTAACCATCGGTTGCTGCAGGCTGCAGTTTGTGGTTCCTACTGATAAGAGGGTGGATTTCTCCTTATACAAATCCTGCATTGAGCAACTTTAGAAGAAAAAAAGGCTTTTAAACAAAGAGAGTTTGGCAGCTCTGCAGCGAACAAAGTGTGACAAGGATAGTCGATGCTTATAAATATACCTGAGCTCCAGTCTGGTTGCCATGCAGACTGTAGGAGGCTACAGCTGGAGAGGAAAAGGAAACACAAAGGTGATTTCTGCTCTGATGGATGGAGGGGAATCAGTCGATACAGTGCAGAGAAACGAGTGCAGACTAAGTATGTTGGTTTTAAAAGCCTCATATATTGTGTGTATTTGTTGTTACAAAAATGAGAATTGTCTATAAATGCAAACTACTTGTCTATTTTAAAATGGATGTGGATATATTTAAATTAGGGCTCTCAATCGATTTGTAATTTTTATAATTTTTTATCTTTTCAAAATTAATCTTAAAGGGAGATTTGTCAAGTATTTAATACTCTTGTCATCATGGAAGTGGGCAAATATGCTTTCTTAATGCAAATGTATGTATATATTTATTATTAGAAATCAATTAACAACACAAATCAATGACAGATATTGATCCAGAAACCCTCACAGGTACTGCATTTAGCATAAAACAACATGCTCAAATCATAACATGGCAAACTGCAGCCCAACAGGCAACAACAGCTGTCAGTGTGTCAGTGTGCTGACTTGACTATGACTTGCCCCAAACTGCATGTGATAATCATAAAGTAGGCATGTCTGTAAAGGGGAGACTCGTGGGTACCCATAGAACCCATTTACATTCACACATCTGGAGGTCAGAGGTCAAGGGACCACTTTGAAAATGGACATGACAGTTTAGCCTAAATTTGTAGCATTATTTAACCTCCTTCACGACAAGCTAGTATGACATGGTTGGTACCGATGGATTCATTAGGTTGAGCCTGCTACAACCACCGAAAGATTGATTGCGTTAATAAGTTTAAAAACATTAGTGGCGTTAAAACAAATTTGCGTTAACGCGTTAACTTTGACAGCCCTAATTTAAATAGAAAAACTGTGTTTTAATGCAGACAAATTGACTTATAAATGGCCTCTTGCATCACTTGCTCTCAGACTAAACACGTCTGAACCTGTCAGCTGAATCATTTGGACAACGTGGCTGAGAATGACAACAAAGGAGAAATATGCAGCTCAATAAAAACAACAACAACAACGTCATGTTGCACACAGAGTAAACATGCTTCTGATAAATCTACATTCTGTTCTGTCTGCAGGAGGAACATTCCTGACTCTTTTAGATCACAGCTGATCGATGATCAATCGGTGTTGCTGTTTCAGTTCCTGATCACGAGTCAAGCAGCCAACATGGCCTCTTCAACTGAAGATAACCACGGTGATACAAGGGCAGATGATGACAACAAGACAAGAAAACACAAGAAGTCTGGGAACAGTTTGTTCTCGTTAAATGCACTGCTTTGTGTTTACAGTTACACACATTCATACCTTTGTTTGGTATTTTTGGCAGATAGTTTGTGCAACTCATAGATAGTATTCTACTAACAGTGAAATGTTAAAGAAGGATTCTTTAACATGTAGAGGATCTACATATACAAACCACCTACTTTGTAAGGTGTGTAATAAGCGGGATAATGTACAGCTAGCGGGTCATTGTTGTGAAATAATCCCCTTCAGGGGCCCATCGCTGCATCGCCCTGTCAGGGTTTATTTCAAAACAATGACCAACTCGCTGTTCATTATCCCTTAAATATATAAAATTGCAATCCTTTATTATAAACGGTGCTGCTACACTAACCATAGCTCCTCAGAATATTCAAATTTTTACTTTATTTTATATTCTAATGACCGAATGATTTAGGGCTTAATGCATGCAAACTTTAAAGTCAAACTTATGTGACAGAATTGTGACTAAGTTCAGTTTGTAAACATGAAGACAGATAGTTTATAATCCAAAATTATAGCGGAGTGCTGAAGTATTTTGTAGGCCACCCCGGAAGTTAGCATCGGCCTGGTTCCCTCGACAAAAATGAGATTTCACCATTGGATTTTGGATTTGTGCAGAAAATAAGCTCTGTGGCAAACACCACTTTTTTGATTTTTGCAATCACCACAAGTAAAAAGCTAACGGCTATAAACGACCTACTTCATGTCACCACCACTAAGCTAAAGATGGACTAGTGTTCACCGTGATGATGTTTAGCAGTCTCATTTAGCCAGTTGTTAGCAACCGCAAAGCTTCAAAATAAAATCTCTTAAGCTTGTTTTAACCACAGACCTTATTTCAGGCATCTAATAATAAAAAAAAAAACATAAAAAAAAAACAATGATTCCAGACGAGGGAACCAGAAGAGCAAAAATGCTAAATCATTTATGGGTTTTAGGACTCATCCCTGCAGCACTATATACAGTATTCAGACAGTATCGACAGTATTGTATGAAACTCTAAAGTGAAAATGGTATATTTTATATTCAATAGGTTTATATAAATGTATGTATATATACATCTGAGCATGACTGATGATTTTTTTCTTCCATGAAAAATGTAATATTGCAACTGTAGCTAAAAGAATTTGCATTACCGTCAATAATCAATGTCAAGTTGCAATTTTGCCTTCTTCATTTTGTGTGGATCAATAACTCCCATTAAATTAATTCTGTTCCAACAGTAATATGAATTATTAGAATCCCTTGAAGCAAAAGGTCAATGAGTCGTTACCATAGCGTTACTTTTCCTTTATGTTAAGTCATTTACGTTCTGTTTTTTGTCGTAATATAATATGTGCTAGACAGGAAAACCTTTTGCTTTCACATTTTCATTGTTGTCCGAGGAACATAAATTATAAACCTTGAAGGGTTTATAGGAACCAACCTTTAGGGATCTTTTACATGTGAAAGTTTGGGTCCCGATCTATCCAACCAACCAACCAACCAACCAACCAACCAACCAACTGGCTGCACGGTCAACCAAAAACAAACTCAGCAAAGTCTTCACCTTTGACATAGTGACCCCGTGAGCTCTGAAGGTCCCATGGTGACACAGCAGCATGTCTGTGTCACTTCATTTGTTTGTTTACTTTCCTCAATCAAGAGCAGCGGTTGTAAACAGTACGACTTTATACCAGTTCAGGGCACAAGTGAGATAACCGTCATCCATAATCTAAATGTTTTACTTCCAGTAGGTTTCATCATCTCTTCTGCTTGGACTTGTTATTTTCATTGGACATCTCTGATGCTCACAAATCCCATTTTTCTAGTTCCCACATATTCCTGTTTTATTTCTGTGCTTAATATTCAGTAGCTCCATATCCACACAAGCATTTTGCAGCAGGCCACAACACTGGTGTTGGAGTCTTCACACGGCAACTAAATTGTTCCACCACAGTGTGACGTGCCATGTGATGGGTCAGATTTACAGAACTAAAGAGGGTTCTCTCCTGTATGAGTTATCACAAGTGACTTCAGATGGTCCTTGTGCACAAGTTTTTCATCACAAACTGAGCAGCTGAAAGGTTTCTCTACGGTGTGAGTTCTCATGTGTGCCTTCAGTTGTCCACTTTTAATGAAACATCTACCACACACTGAGCAGCTGAAAGGTTTCTCTCCTGTGTGAGTTCTCATGTGTATCTTCAGATCTCCATTTTTAATGAAACCTTTAGCACAAAATGAGCAGCTGAAAGGTTTCTCTCCTGTGTGGATTCTCATGTGCATCTGTAAACTTCCACTCTGTGTAAAAGATTTCTCACAAACTGAGCAGGTGAAAGGTTTCTCTCCTGTGTGAGTTCTCATGTGTCTCTTCAGTTCTCCACTTTCAATGAAACCTTTACCACACACTGAGCAGCTGAAAGGTTTCACTACGGTGTGAGTCATCATGTGTCTCCGTAAAGGTCTACTCTGTGTAAAAAGAAGATTACAAACTGAGCAGCTGAAAGGGTTTTTTCCTGTGTGAGTTCTCATGTGTCTCTTCAGATCTCCACTTTTAATGAAACCTTTATCACACACGGAGCAGCTGAACGGGTCTCCCCCTGTATGAGTTCTCATGTCTCCCTTCGGATTTCCACTTTCAATGAAACATCTCAAATCACCGACAGGGACTTCATCATTATTCAGAGAGTTTAAACCTGACTGAGGTTCTCTGGTCTCCTTCCAATCTCCACTGGCATCAGTCTCAGGTTCAGAAGAGTCTCCAGTCCTGTCATTAGTATCCGGTTGTAAATATGTTTCTGGATCTGAGTTCCTGGCTGATCCTGGTCCTCCACAGTCCTCTCCATCAGCTTCTGTTTCCATCTGTTCAGTTTGTATTTGGTGATGCTGTGAGGACTGAGGCTTCTCTTCATCATCTTCTTCACTCTTCACATGGACAGGAGTGAATGGGAACTTGATATCAGCCTCCTCCAGCCATTGAAGCTGCTCTCCCTCCTGACTGGTCCAGAGTTCCTCCTGTTCCTCTTTAATTTGTGGGGGCTCTGGGTCCTCCTGGTCCAGACTGGAGCTCCACTCCTGCTGCTTAGTAGGAACATCTTTTTTAACCACCAACAGCTGCTGGACGTCTGCAGGAATACAGTAAACATACACAAAGACATTTTTTTTAAACAGTTGAGCAAATATTCACCTGTACATACACTGTTTATCTGACATATCTGACATATTATAGATTCACTGAGTGTTTAATGAACCAACCTGCTCTGGTAGAACCAGAGAGAGAACAGAGAGAGAAGAAGAAGTAAAGAGAACCAACCTGCTCTGGTAGAACCAGAGAGAGAACAGAGAGAGAAGAAGAAGTAAAGAGAACCAACCTGCTCTGTGTAACTGAAGCTGGGGGTTGAAAACAGCGTCCAGTAGTTTCTGTTGTCGCTCGTTCTCCTCTTTTGATCGAGATCGATTTCTCGTTAAGTTCTGACTTTATTCTCGTAAAATTACGACTTTTTTCTCGTTAAGCTATGACTTTATTCTCTTAATATTACAACTTTTGACATGAAAGTTATGACTTAATTCTCGTAATATTACAACTTTCTTTATCGTAATATTATGACTTTATTCTCGTAATATTTAGACTTTTTTCTTTTTAAAATAATGACTTTATTCTCGTAATATTACAACTTTCTTTTCTTGAAATAGTATGAATTCAGTCTCATTAAATTACGACTTCTTTCTTGTAATATTATGACATTATTTCTTTCCCTTAATGTGGCCCTAATACTCCGTCGTAGATAATGAAACGATGAAAAGAAACCAACCTGCTCTGTGTATCCGGACTTCCGGGTGTAAAACAGCGTCCAGTAGTTTCTGTTGTCGCTCGTTCTCCTCTTTTGATCGAGAGAGTTCCTCCTCGTACTCTGCTATCGTTCTTTCAAACAGCCCACATATCTCTTCAGCAGCCGCAGTTAGTCGCTGCTTCACCAACGCTCTCAGCATTTGGACTTTACACATTTTACCACAATGACAGAAACTTGCTCTCCATCAAACTCCGTCAGAAACACAGTTTGCTCTCCATCAAACTCCGTCAGAAACACAGTTTGCTCTCCATCAAACGGTCACTCTGACTAGCAGCTGTGTTGCTAACCAGCTAGCATGCTAAGCTAACTTCAGTAGCTTTGTACCGGGAGATGAGTCAGAGGTCAGACCTTCAGAGCACAAAGTCCATTCAGACAGGTTGATCCAGACACACAGAGGCTCTGATGGAGCTCACACACACTTCCTCACCACAACAAAGAGACTGCTAACAGAACCAGACGCCGTCGTGCTCAAATAGTGTGAAGCTAACCTCAGTAAATAGTTTAACTTCCGGGTCAGATTAGTTGGAGTTTCAAAATAAAAGCCCAAAGTGTCATTGGAAATACAGACTCATGCAGGAAGATAGTTCAGTACAGTTTAACTCCAGATGGATATGTGGGTTGTATATTTAATTTGGGATGTAAATAAATCTGGGATAGTTTATATATTATATTATATTATCATTCTATGATATATGAGTTATTAGAGGGGAAGTGAGAAAGGGGGTATAGGGAAATATACGTTTTACTTCTACCTACTCCTTTTCGGACACCATTACTCTTGTTTTGTTTGTTATTATTTTGTATTTGTTTTATTTATTTTATGTTCGAAATAAAGTCTTTCATTCATTCATTCATTCATATCATCTTTATTGTTTAATCGATAAGCTGTATGCCTCAATGTGTGGAAGTGACTGGGATCATTCTGTTATGTGTAAGGCAACACCAGGCTTGACTTAAACATTATTTCCTAACAAATAACTACATAGATACAAAGTGAATTGTTGAATTGTTAATTATTATTAAAATAATAAATCGTACACCAACAACTTGGCAAAAAAAAACTTCAAAACTAACAGGAATCACAATTCAGGTGTAAACCTTTTAAATGCAGCAACAAATTGGTCAAAACTTAAACAGAAATTAAAATTCATGTATATAAACAATACAACACAAAAAAACAATACAAACGTTATAATAGAAACAACGACTTTTATGAAAGACAGTTATACCAATGTGCCCACCGGGGAGACTGGTATCGTAAAACACTAAAACTAGGATTTGACAGTAGCATGATGATAGATAGATAGATAGATAGATAGATAGATAGATAGATAGATAGAAACTTTATTGATCCCGAGGGAAATTAAAGTTTCCAGCATCACAGTTCCATAGTGTAAAACATGTTGGTAAAAAGGCAGTAAAAAAGTTAGTAGTGCAAAATACAAAGTACAAAAAAAATATACCAGATATAAATATACAAGGAGATGAAGATAACTGTTAAAAGTGAATATAGTGCAGAGTAACAGCTGTGATACACGACTATTAAAAAAGTGAATATAGTACTGAAGAGACTGTTAAAAATGAGTATAACGCAGGGTAACTCCAGTAGCTCAGTCTATGAAAGTGCGATCTGGACTGGTCGTGGGGGTGGTCTAGACTTCCTGAAGTCTATGACCATCTCTTTGGTTTTTGAGGTGTTGAGCTGCAGGTGGTTGAGGTGATACCAGGAAACGAGGTCCCCCAAAAGGCTCCTGTACTTCTCCTCCTGATCACCCTTAACACATCCCACAATGGCCGTGTAGTCAGCAAACTTCTGAATGTGACACGACTCAGAGATGTATCTTCTGGGACAGATTAGTTGGAGTTTCAAAATAAGACGCCCAGAAATGTAATTGGAAATACAGGCTCAGAAAAACACACGCAGGAAGATAGTTCAGTTCAGATCATCTTTATTGAAAGGTTTCTCTCCTGTGTGGATTCTCATGT
The DNA here is from genome assembly GCF_043250625.1 of Sebastes fasciatus. Lineage (NCBI taxonomy): Eukaryota > Metazoa > Chordata > Actinopteri > Perciformes > Sebastidae > Sebastes > Sebastes fasciatus. The sequence goes on from NC_133811.1 coordinate 29,252,076, forward strand.
GCATCTGTAAAGTTCCTCTCTGTGAAAAAGATTTCTCACAAACTGAGCAGCTGTGAGGTTATTCTCATGTATGAGTCTCAAGTGTCTCTTCAGATCTCCATTGTTAATGACACCTTTACCACACACTGAGCAGCTGAAAAGTTGATGATGGCGTTCTGAGAATCATTTAGCTGATATATAAATTTGAACATCCGATTTCTCAATAGAGCCTGAAACGTGTTGACTCGTGTTACAGAACAGCACTCAGAGTGCCCTCGTCTGTTCAAACAAAGCACTGAAAAAGACAAGAGAATATAGATCAGTGCTTGCATGAATAAATGTACCTATTATGCCCTGATATTGCAATTCAGTTTTTCGTCTCGACGACGCATATCGTCACGTTTTATATCGCGAAATATTTCTCTCCTGTGTGAGTTTTCAGGTGTCTCTTCAGATCTCCATTTTTAACGAAACCTTTACCACACATAGAACAGCTGAAAGGTTTCTCTCCTGTGTGGATTCTCATGTGCATCTGTAAAGTTCCTCTCTGTGAAAAAGATTTCTCACAAACTGAGCAGCTGTGAGGTTTTTCTCCTGTGTGAGTTCTCATGTGTCTCATCATATCTCCTTTGTTAACGAAACCTTTACTACACACTGAGCAGCTGAAAAGTTTCTCTCCTGTGTGTACTCTCATGTGCATCTGTAAACTTCCACTCTGTGTAAAAGATTTCTTACAAAGTGAGCAGCTGAAAGGTTTCTCTCCTGTGTGTACTCTCATGTGCGTCTGTAAACTTCCACTCTGTGTTAAATATTTCTTACAAAGTGAGCAGCTGAAAGGTTTTTCTCCTGTATGAGTTCTCATGTGTCTCTTCAGATTTCCATTGTTGATGAAACCTTTACCACATACTGAGCAGCTGAAAAGTTTCTCTCCTGTGTGTACTCTCATGTGCGTCTGTAAACTTCCACTCTGTGTAAAAGATTTCTTACAAACTGAGCAGCTAAAAGGTTTCTCTCCTGTATGAGTTCTCATGTGTCTCTTCGGATTTCCACTTTCAATGAAACATCTCAAATTACTGACTTCATCATTATTCAGAAAGTTTAAACCTGACTGAGGTTCTCTGGTCTCCTTCCAATCTCCACTGGCATCAGTCTCACTTTCAGAAGAGTCTCCAGTCTCGTCACTAGTATCCGATTGTAAATGTGTATCTGGATCTGAATTCCTGGCTGGTCCTGGTCCTCCACAGTCCTCTCCATCAGCTTCTGTTTTCAAATGCTCTGCCTCTCTGTTCTTCTCAGTTTGTGTTTGACGATGCTGTGAGGACTGAGGCTTCTCTTCATCATCTTCTTCACTCGTCACATGGCCAGGAGTGAATGGGAACTTGATATTAGCCTCCTGCAGCCATTGAAGCTGCTCTCCCTCCTGACTGGTCCAGAGTTCCTCTGGTTCCTCTTTAATGTGTGGGGGCTCTGGGTCCTCCTGGTCCAGACGGAGGCACCACTCCTGCTGCTCAGTGGTAACCTCTTCTTCAACCACCAACAGCTGCTGGTCGTCTGCAGGAAAACAGTAAACACACACAGAAATGTTACAGAGACAACAGTTGAGCAAATATTCACCTGTACATACATTGTTTTTTCCTCCATGTGCACAGTTGCCAAATGGACTGACAGACACAAACCATAAGATACAATGCACCAGCAGTAATGAGGTCATCAGTCGTCACATGATAAAACAACCGGATATCCCTGATTGTAATTAACTCTTTAATGTGACAATTACACGAACAGATGTTTAGATTTAAACCCGCTGCATGTTCTCATCTTTGGGATAAACTTGAACCAGCAAACATCTGAGATGGAAAATCCATGCAGGTGTTCTCAGAGAGAACCAACTTGTACTTTATGTTGAAATACTTCCAGTCATATAGACGCTGAGAGAACAGGAAGAAAAAGAAGTGTTTAATGAACCAACCTGCTCTGGTAGAACCAGAGAGAGAACAGAGAGAGAAGAAGTAAAGAGAACCAACCTGCTCTGTGTATCTGAAGCTGAGAGCTGAACACAGCGTCCAGTAGTTTCTGTTGTCGCTCGTTCTCCTCTTTTGATCGAGAGAGTTCCTCCTCGTACTCTGCTATCGTTCTTTCAAACAGCCCACATATCTCTTCAGCAGCCGCAGTTAGTCGCTGCTTCACCAACGCTCTCAGCATTTGGACTTTACACATTTTACCACAATGACAGAAACTTGCTCTCCATCAGACTCCGTCAGAAACACAGTTTGCTCTCCATCAAACGGTCACTCTGACTAGCAGCTGTGTTGCTAACCAGCTAGCATGCTAAGCTAACTCAGTAGCTGTGTACCGGGAGATGAGTCAGAGGTCAGACCTTCAGAATAAAAGCTGAAGAGCACAAAGTCCATTCAGACAGGTTGATCCAGACACACAGAGGCTCTGACTGATCAGAACAACACACTTCCTCACCACAACAAAGAGACTCTGCTAACAGAACCAGACGCCATCTTGCTCAAATAGAGTGAAGCTAACCTCAGTAAATAGTTTAACTTCCGGGTCAGATTAGTTGGAGTTTCAAAATAAAAGCCCAGAAGTGTCATCAGAATCAGAATCAGAATCAGAAAGGTGTTTATTGCCAGGTGTAAGGGGTATACACGAGGAATTTTCTTTGGCTTTGTTGGTGCGAGACAAATAGTATTATAACAAAGAAATAGATAAAACGTTAGAATAAAATAAGAATAAAATAAGAATAAAAATGTACAATTTACAAAATAAGCTATAAAAAAAAATAAAAAAAATACAGACTCAGAAAAACAGTTCAGATCATATTTATTGAAAGGTTTCTCTCCTGTGTGGATTCTCATGTGCATCTGTAAAGTTCCTCTCTGTGAAAAAGATTTCTCACAAACTGAGCAGCTGTGAGGTTATTCTCATGTATGAGTTCTCATGTGTGTTTTCAAACATTATTTTCTGATTGTTTCACGGCGGTTATCTTCTAAAGCATAAATAAACACACTGTACTGGCCATTTGTTGGAAAATTCTAAATCAAACTTAAATCAAAGGGCCACTGATGCACTATGGGTAATGTGGTTTACGCAGGCAAAATAGTCCATTGTCCAGGCAACATGTTTGTGTTTCTGATGATTTATTTAGCCAAAAAAGCAAGCAAACATAGCACAAAGAAAACATGGATGTCGCTGTCTCTCTTGTTCTGGTAAAAAAACATCAGCCAGCCCAGATGCATGCTGGTCCTACCACCGTCTACTAACCTATATAACCATGGGGGCCCACAGCGTTACCCAAATCATAAACAAAAGAAAAACAAAATACTTATTACGCAAAAAACTAAATATACTAAAGAAGAAAATAGTTAAACTAAACAAATAACAAGCAAAAGAAAACAACTAAATAAAGTAAACATCTAGAATAACAAATCGAACAATACTATTTATTATTAGTAAAACAACAACTAAATACTAACAACAAATAAATAGCTCCTACAGACATATTAAAATTGTATTAATGTTGTGGCACGCTATGGTGTGATATATTTTCAAGGAGTAAAGAAAAAAAGAAATGTGGAATGTGCATTTCAAGTTCTTCTGTTACCATTATTAAGTCCTTTCAGTCTTTTTCCTCTTACCGGCATCACCCTTTACAAATAAAGGCCCCTGCCTTTATAATGTAACAGGATAAAAGACGGTGTCTAGAAGCCACAGAGGCTAACAATATAGCAAGCTAGCAAGTGGGTAACGTAACGTAGTAAATGCAAAGACATGATGAGGAAAAAGATGAGGCCGTTGGGAATATCAACATTTTCCTCAGACGTATTATAAAATTACGAAGAAGAACAATATACGACTAAAATTACAATATATTAACTTATTATGCACCAAAAAATTTACTTCCATGGCCCCGGCCATTTCTGACAACGTCAACAAACGCGTCACACCTCATGAGCGCGAAGCTTTCAGAAACTTTCATGTTAAGAGGTCGTGAATACCACGAGAGGGGGGCGTTCATACCGACTCTTCTCGTGAACACGGTAAACACGACCCTATTTGAATAAACCATATACTGTATCTCAAATCACTGATGTGCCTTGCACACAAATCTTTAATCACAAACTGAGAAATTTAAAGGTTTCTCTCTTGTGTGGATTCTCATGGTCGACTGTAAATATCCTTTCTGGGCAAAAGAGATCTTACAGACAGCTGAAAGGGTTCTCTTCTGTATGAGTTCTCATGTGTGTCTTCATATCTCCACTTCTAATGAAACCTTTACCACACACTGAGCAGCTGAAAGGTTTCTCTCCTGTGTGAGTCATCACATGTCTCTGTAAATCTCCATTCTGTGTAAAAGATTTCTTACAAACTGAGCAGCTGAAAGGTTTCTCTCCGGTGTGAGTTCTCATGTGTGCCTTCAGTTGTCCATTTTTAATGAAACTTTTTCCACACACTGAGCAGCTGAAAGGTTTCTCTCCTGTGTGAGTTCTCATGTGTGTCTTCAGATCTCCACTTTTAATGAAACATTTACCGCACACTAAGCAACGGAAAGGTTTCTCTCCTGTGTGAGTTCTCATGTGTGTCTTCAGATCTCCTCTTTTAATGCAACCTTTACCACACACTGAGCAGCTGAAAGGTTTCTCTCCTGTGTGGATTCTCATGTGTGTCTGTAAGCTTCCACTCTGTGTAAAAGATTTCTTACAAACAGAGCAGCTGAAAGGTTTTTTTCCTGTATGAGTTCTCATGTGTCTCTTTAGATCTCCACTTGACATGAACCATTTACCACACACTGAGCAGCTGAAAGGTTTCTCTACTGTGTGAGTCATCATGTGTCTCCGTAAAGTTCTATACTCTGTAAAAAAATCCTTACAAACTGAGCAGCTGAAAGGTTTCTCTCCTGTATGAGTTATCATGTGTGTCTTCAGATCTCCACTTTTAATGAAACCTTTACCACAAACTGAGCAGCTGAAAGGTTTCTCTCCTGTATGAGTTCTCATGTGTGTCTTCAAATCTCCACTTTTAATGAAACCTTTACCGCACACTGAGCAGCTGAAAGGCTTCTCTCCTGTGTGGATTCTCATGTGTGTCTGTAAACTTCCACTCTGTGTAAAAGATTTCTTACAAACTGAGCAGCTGAAAGGTTTTTCTCCTGTATGAGTTCTCATGTGTCTCTTCAGATCCCCACTTTTAATGAAACATTTACAACACATGGAGCAGCTGAAAGGTTTCTCTCCTGTATGAGTTCTCATGTGTGTCTTCAGATCTCCACTTTTAATGAAACATTTACCACACATGGAGCAGCTGAACGGGTCTCCCCCTGTATGAGTTCTCATGTGTCTCTTCGGATTTCCACTTTCAATGAAACATCTCAAATCACCGACAGGGACTTCATCATTATTCAGAGAGTTTAAACCTGACTGAGGTTCTCTGGTCTCCTTCCAATCGTCACTGTCATCAGTCT